>NC_086290.1:20144801-20349801 GCF_963924245.1 Chroicocephalus ridibundus
GCCAGAAGTATAGAGTATTTCCATTTCTGTCTCACATAAAGTCATTATGAACTCCTCCTTGAATTGATATTGATCCTTCAGCTTGCAGAAATATTCCTCCAATTTATTTTACTTTTGTTGCCGTAGGAATTGTTACTGAAGGTACAAGGAAGAAAATGAGCTGATGCAGAATGGGATCCAAACATAAAAATAAGACGTAAAGCATCTGCAGTGATAGGCTGACACAGCAGATGCTCTTTAACCATTTCAGGTTCCTTAAGACCAAAGGCTGTGCCAGCAGCCGGGAAGCCCCAGCCAACCACTTGGGCATTTCTGTGGCAGCAGCCCCCAGCCTTGCCCAGTCCTAAAAGACAGCAAACAGCTTTCTACCATGGATATGTCAAAGACCAGCAAATATTTCATCCCGAAGACACGATTAGAACATATTTTGTCTCTCTTCTCAAAAACAACCCTAACTTTCGGGACCCTCTCAAGTTCAGGGTCATGCTTCAGCCCTTCCTGGACGCTCCTTGACAAGAAGGCTGCTGAGAGGGGTGAAGGACCAGCAGCATGCCACAACCTGCTCACTGGGCAGAAAACGGGGCTGAATCTGGGAGAGGGGAAGAAAGCAATAAGGACAGGACACGGCAGGGGGTTCAGCCAGCTCAGCCCCACCAAACTAAGGGAAATTCCCCACCAACTGGGGGAAACTTCCAATTCTGGAGTGGCCAGAAACCACTTGGAGAAGGGCTGAGGCGCCTCCTGTTAACACTACTTGGCCAAGCTCTCACCAAATTCAAGAGGCACCCTCCCAGAGTGATGCCAAGGACAGCTGCTGGTAAGGAAAGGTTTAGGTAACAATCTAGCCCTGTCTTCCTCTCCTTGCAGCTGCTGTGCTAGGGGTGCAGTTTTCTGCCTCTGCCGCCCCAAAGCTGAATGGAGCCCTGGAGAGAACGAGCGCGAGCGTGTGTGTGCCCACGTGTGGAACCTGCATTTTTGCACCATCCCAGTTCCTGCCTGTTTCTCACTTTGGTTAACATTTGAAAAATCCATTTCCCAGAGTGGCTTTTTAGAGAGAATGATTTAAAGCTGGAAGCCAAAGGGACCATCTACAATTTTGTTTGCTTTTGGTTTTGCTACTGGATAAAAAAGAGGAAACAACCCCATGCTAGCGGGTAGCTTTCATTTTACCAGCTGCAACAAAAATCTGTTAAGAGTGTGGTTAGGAGAAACAGTTACTAAGAGCTGGTTTATCAAAACTTGCCTGAGCCTTTCAAATGAGCACAGCCCAATGGCAGATATGAAAGGCAATGTCTGAGACAGAAACTGGGTCAGCGGTCTGCAATAGCATACTTGCCAGTGTGATCGGCGTGAACCTACAGCTAATGGGGACATCAGGATCTCCCAAATATGAGGATGGTGGAATGGCCGGGGTGAAGAAGCAGCCTGTGGAGGTTTGGGGAAGCAGAAAGATTGGGTCATAACAAGGTACCATAGACTGTAATTGCTGTTGAAGTGAAAAAGAAAAAAGGGAAAAAAAAAAACCAAACCAACAGAAAAGCAGGTGATGTACTTAAGTCTTACTTTCTATATCCTTAATGAAAGGCACTGTTTTAAAATGATACTTTTATGCTTAAAACATAAAGTTTTAGATAGACAAAATGTTTGCCAGGAATCCATCTTAAATTAGATTTTGGTTTATTTGCTCTTGTTTTAGCACGTTCTATCTAAATATATATATATATATCTTAAAAGAAAAATAAAGGAAAGTAATAATCAAGAGTCAACAATTTCCAGCAACATCGCAAAATCCCTCATTAGCTTTCTGAATGCTAAATGTCTCCATTGATTTCACAAAACGGACAAGGTCTGTACAATTTTTGAGAAGACAAACATGATCTAGTAACAGATTGGTATCTCTCTTCTTGGGGCTTTTCAGTGCATTTATTTAATGGTTTTGAATGTACATTACTTAACAGAAACATTAAATGCCAGTGCTTTGCAACAGTTTTGTTACTGTCTCTTTAAAGTAAACAAACAAAAAAAATACATTCAAAAAAGCAAGGCTGTTTTGTTCATGTGATGGCAGAGGCTTTGGGCAGCTGCAACATGCACTGCTCCTGCTCAGAGACATTACCCAACATCAGTCAGCTGTCACCAGAAGAGTTGCAGGGAAAGCATTAGAGGATAAAAGGAAAGGTGGGGGGGGTGGGGGAGAACTGAGCAAAATGCCACACATGCCAGCTGGTCTTTCCAGAAGGAAGACACCAGAGTACATATACTTGGGGGAGGAAAAAGGGGGGGAAAGAGCACCAACATAGAGAAAAACTTGACTTCAGGGGAAAAACCAGCAGCTCTCTGAAACTTGTTTGGCAGGTTCGCATTCCTAATGTAATCTGACTTTTGTGTTGGTGGTGGTTTTTGCCCTATTTCTTACTTTGCTTTCCAAGAGAAATGTAACAAAACTGAGGTAGAAATAATGGTGGGCACACTCCAGCCTGGAAGATTTCTAATGGATGCTGAATGAAGATTGCATTAAGGACAATGGAGCCATACGTACACAACAAAAACTCAACTTTACAGTTTGGGAAGGGAAATAGATGTACTTTGAGGGTTCAGTTTTGCTTTGTTATTTGTACTGTTTGTTTTGGTCACAGTCCACTGCGTTGCTATAAACAGCTCTGCAACCCATAGCTCTGCCAGCGACCTACACTGATCCCACTCCCTACAGCTTCACCAAAATAACCTCAAAACTATGACTAAAGCCGCACAACAAAGGCCAGCAGTCACAGCTTAAGGTAATTTGCCTCTCGGAGTCCTACCAAATCTTACGTTTGACTGTTTCGGATGCTAATGTAAACCGATTAAGTGGCTCTTTTTTCATCTATGCACCTTCTAAAGACTGTATCGCGTAATTATCAAGGAGCAACATGCTGAAAATTCTTACAGTTTACCAACAAGAAAAATCGTTCTGCTCTGGTTTGATCTGACAAATTGGCAAAAGAACCGTTTCTGAACACTGGGAAATCCTTCTGTTTCTATTTTTAAAAACTGTAAAGCTTCAGTCATATCACACTTTAGTTTTTTTCCTGGATACATTCAAAGTAATTTTCCTTGCCATTTTCCAATTGTTGAGGTAAACATACATATTTAATATAAAGTAACATTGAAGCCTAGCCTATAACTCTCAGCAGTACATAGTGCTTTCAACACATTCCTTTGAGGTACTGTACAAATCACAATCACTTTCCTGAGTTTTTGCAGACAGAACATTAAAAGAAATGAACTGCAGAAATTAAGGTCCAGATTACCATTACCCTGTTTTACCTGTTCTTAGTTTAACACCGCAGAACAGACAGGATTGAGGAATACTGTTGCTCTTAGAATAGCAAAAATCTGGTTCTCTGTCGCAACACAACCGTTCATCTCTTTAGTCCAATAATGTTTGAAGTTAAAGCTCTTTATATTAGCACATGCCACCAATGTAATTGTGAGGCAAACAAAAAAATAAAGCACCACTTCAGGCACTTGACAGCAACTAAATCTCAAGAACAGCAGAATGGAATCAACACACAGGGTTCATGTCCTTCTGAAATCAACCCACTTGCACCTTGCTCCTTGGTGAGTATTGTCTAGCTTGAACAGAACTGAGCATCAACATGCGCTTTCTGTCATGTGTGGCTTTTTCAGATCAGCAGCTCTTGTTTGATGCACTTTTCCTTCAAGTCTACCCTGACTCTTTAGAGGCAAGGTAAATTGTAGTCTTCCCAGTACCCTTTGCAATTTTAACACTACTGAAAAGGGTTCTCTACCCTATGTAGCAGGTTCTGTGTGTGCCAACATTCATTACATTTTTTTTTAAGTAGCATCACTGACTGCAACCAAACATTTTGTTCCATTCAACATATGTATCAAGCTCTTTTTGAGATATGCTAGGCTGTATCTTGCAGAAAGCATTTTCAAAGTCTTGATATGTAACTGGCCTCAACTGGCTGGGCATAATGGCTGAAAGGTCTGTGGCTGGCATGGCGTGGAGTGGCCCCACCACGGCTTCCTGACACAAGTGAGCCACATCAAGTCCAGAAAAGCCTTCTGTGCGCTGGACAAGCAGTGCAACCTCCTTGTCATTGAGACAGTAATTGTGCTGTGAGAGCAGTTGTACTATTATCTGGTGCCTCGCTGTGCTGTCAGGAAGTGGGATTAAAAGTCGTTTCATGAAGTACCTTCGAAGAGATTCATCAATTTCTTCCGGTTTACTCGTGGCGCAAATTACTACTATTTGGTCCTCAGCAGAAGTCAGTACAGTGTCCAGCTGCATAAGGAACTCGGTTCTCATCCGACTTACTGGACTGTGTTCTTCGCTCACTTGAGAGGAAAGGAGCATATCAATGTCACTAACAAAAATCACCGAGGGTTGGCGACACCTTGCCACGAGGAAGGAGGCATGGACAATTTTTTCTCCTTCCCCTAACCACTTTGTGACAAGGCCAGAGCCAGTGATTTTGAAAAACGTGGCCCCCAGCTGACTAGCTATACATCTGCCCATTAATGTTTTGCCTGTTCCCCGAGGTCCAAACAAAAGGATGCTCCGAGGTAGAGCAGTCAGTCCGTTGAATGCATCTGACCTCAATACTGGCCATAAAACCTCCTCCTTAATGACGGCCTTTACTAGATCTAGGCCAGCAATGTCGCTCCAGTCCACAGGAGGTCCTTGGTTGATAATCTCATTGGTGACAAGGTCAATGAGGTGTGTGTCAGTATTCTTCAGTTGCTCGTCCACAGAGTGGTTGGATGAGGTAGCTGCACGAAGTCCCGGGCCTTGCATTGGGTGAGGGAGGAGCTGCCTGTGCTCGTCACCGTGCTCATTCATTACTGGGGAGGTATACTTCCCAAACGAGTCACTTGATCTCGAACCCAGTGAGTTTTTAGCAGTACTATAGGATGGGGGTGTTAGAGCCCTACTGGACTGGCTGCTGAATTTCCTTTGCTGTTCAGAGGACATTAGCTGCTTTGTTGGCTTAAATGCTAAGGATGATGTTTCAGCACTTCTGTCAAAACCATTCCCCCTGTTTGCATTTGAAATGCTGTTGTCGGGCATTCGATACATGGGACTCTGTGTAGATCTCTGTTGGCCATAGCTGTAATTTCCATAACTGGAGTCCATTTCTCCTTGCCCTGCCATGTAGAAAGCTTTCCTTTTGAGAGAGCTGGCTGAACTGTTTGTCAGGGCAGACGGCGCGATGGGCGTCAGACCGTGGCCCTGGTAGGAGTAGCTGGGGACAGTGGTTGGGGGCAGAGGGGTCGGAGCAGGGATTCCTGAAGGCAGGTACGCCGAGGGCGGCGGGGCACCCCCAGGGCTGTACCCAGGGCCAACAGCGGTTTGAGGAGGATAACTGGCAGAAGGGTAGCTGTAACCAGAAAGGTTAGAGGTCCCGTTGTAGCCGGGGACGAGGGCTGGTGGTGGTGGTGGTGGTGGGGGCTGTAGAAGTCCCGAGCTATGCAGGGGGGATGGATGAGGGGATGGAAGTGCAGGTGCTGGCTGGCCGCTGTAACTGGTATGCAAGTACGAGCCATTGTATCCTGCGGCGTATTCCTGAGATGGGAGCCCTGAATGAAGACTGGGAACGGTGTGACTTCCGCAGGTGCTGCTGGAGTAACTGGGTTCAGCCAGGTTACTGGCCACCCCAGGAGAGCTCCCAATGCTGGCCGAGACGTCTGCGGGAGGGAGGGCTGCACTTACCCCAGCTTTGCTGGCGGTGATAACATCTGGGACACAGTTCATGGGATACACACTCTCCGAGTTCAGCGATGGCTGCCAGGGCTCGCTTTCATTCTTCCGGCCGTTCACCAGCCCCGAGGGAGCTTCAGTGTAATTGCTGAGAATGGGCCGCTCGGCCGGACCTTCCAAAATACCGGAGTATTTTTCTGCATACTTCTTCAGAAGATTGGAGGCAGTCAGAGCCGAGATGTCGTCGTTGGCCCAGGCGTACTGGTAGGTGCGCTGCAGGTGCCCCCGGTAGGCTTCCACCTTGTGGGCAGGAGACCGTGTGGTTGAAGTGATATCAAAGTGCTGTTCTGGCCACTGGGCATGCTCCGGCGTCCACTGCATCTTCAAGCCTAGGGCGGCGAGAAAAAAAACAAAGTTAACAGTGAGCTCGGCCTCTTTCGGATGCTTTTGAATGAGTTCTCAAACGTACTGTCTGGGAACTTCTTCAGCTCTCTAAACCACTGTACTTAACACCGCAAATCCTCAAGGAAAGAAAATGCAATGCCCTTATGAAGCGGTATAAACTCCTTGGTTTACTGCAGGCACATACACACGGAGCCACATTTTTTGTCGATTCAGTAGGGGGTTATTTGTTGGTTTAAAAAAAAATAGGTAATGCCAGGTTTCCCAAAGCAATTAAATAAGACAGTACATTTTAAATACTCTGAGTGCAGATTTATTGTTAACATACAAGGCATCCAACTGCTCTGTCCTGTCTCATCACTGTTTCAGTTTTATATTTTAACCAATATAAAAATATGAGACACAGCTGACAGATCACATCTAGGATACCTCTCTTATTTGGTACTGAACACCTAGTTAGCACAGTATAATGCACCCTGCGCAGAACAATATGACACAGACATAGCAGGTCATTCCATAATCCAACTCTCATCTAAAGTGGTCCACGACAGTTTCAAATCTGCTTCGTGGAGTGCAGCAAAGCAATCTCCCAGGCAGCGCTCCGTCGCTTTCATCACACAAAGCCTACAACTCGGTATGAATTACAACTGGCTCCTTTCTGCCTCTCAGTTCTGTTGTTGAGGCTCTGGAAAAAAAAACAAGCATGACTTGTCTGTCGGTCTCCTTGCTTGCTCTCTCTTCCACCCCCCTTCCCCCTCCCGCCTCACAGCCTCCAGGGTACAAAGAAAGAGGGTTTTAAAAAAAAAAAAAAAGAAAAAAAAAAGAAAAAAAAAAAGAGATGAAGAAAATGAAAAAGAAAAGAAACCAAGTGCTAAAAGTTCTGTGGCTTCCACAGCTGGCTATAAAATAATCAACCAATCAATAAAAGACAAAAAATGCAAATGCCATTTTAAAGCAATTAATCCTGCAAATAATGTGATGTGAATTATTCCCCCTCCCCGTAATCCACTCCGCATAGCAAGGGCAATTTACAAGCATTAAGATAACCCCCTCCAACTCGTACCTATGCATGGTAGACACGGCGCTGATTTTTGTACAGCTGTATCAAATAGACCTCCTTAATCTCTCTCGTATTACCAAAAGTGATTTTTGCAAACAGTCTTGTGCCCTCTGGCACAGATTCCCTGATAAGGAGCAGGCCTAGTCGAAATGAAGCATCTGTGGCACCAGCTCCCCTCTGAATTACTGCAGTCTATTTTGACAGCCTCTACCCCCTCCTGTTTTTCTCCCCAACCCCTTTAGCTCTTCATTGCCTGACTCTGGCATCTGACATGGCCAGCTTAGCCTCGCTGAGCTAAACCTAACACAGCACACAGTTTGGTAACAGAATGGCATGTTTATTCCCTTCTGACTCCCTCTTCCTTGTTTGCAAAACCACTGCACCAGACACTGGAAGTTAATTAGCAGGATGATGCTGTGCTAATTGTGTTAATTTACAAGGTTTTAGTCAAAGAGAATCATGCCAGGGCTGGCACTGCTGTCATGCTTCCGACTTAATGATTAAGAAATACTGAAAACAAGGTGGGAAGGATTGCAGTAATTACACAATAAATGAATAAAGCAACAGATTCATTTGCAATTATATTTCATTGCAGTTGTACTCATTTGCATTTGGATTTTTCATTTTTATTTTTGGATTCATGTATTTGCAAATCACCAAATCATTTAAATTTAGCCTGAAAACTGCAAAGTACCTCTAATTGAGCTTTATATTTTATTAGTACAAGTAGTGCAAATCTCAGTGCATGTGGGCATGCCATTGATTACTTGTGGATTTTTTTTTTCCGGAGCGTTCTCTTTTTCTCTCATTTTTCAAACACTTTGACAACTTGAGAAAAATGTCTGTTAACAATTATACAGTTATCCTATAAAAGTTAATTCAGAGAAGTGCTTTTGACAAATGCAGCTTTGAGACTGAGTTTTTGGCAGATTTATTTCTTTCATTTAGTGTTAATATAATCTTTTTTGCTAATTGTTTCTGATGTTTCAACCACAGCCTTTCAGAGGGGGTAAATGTATCATGAAATCGGATGAAATTATAGAAATCATGCTCAAATGAAAAAAATGCAATTTTAATGAGAAACTACCAGAAGCTTTTCAGAAATCATACTCCGTTAAATTCAGCCGGAAATCTGAAGAGCAAATCACAAAGACCCAATTGCAAGTAATCACTATCTAAAATTTTTCTGGTGTCATGGGATTTACTTCAAGCTTTTTTAAAAGGAAAGAATATTAATGTTCCTGTGACACAGAACTGCCTAACAGACATACAACTTCATTACCCTTATATAAAAAAAAAGAAAGCCAAACAAAATGAACAAACAAACAAAACCTATCTGTGTTCTACCATATTTGGCTTATAAGGTTACCAAAACACTGAAAGCTTCTGTTACAGAGATGCAGAACTTGAGTGGATTGATGCTTCACTAGATACTAACAAACGGGTGCCATGAGAGAGACTCTTCGCAAAGAACGCACGAAAGCAGCAATGAAACTGTTGAAAAAGAAGGTAAAATAGGCATGGAAGGAGCAGAGAATCTGGCTGGGCTGGTACTTGTACTGTAGTTAATGAACGTGCTTTTGGCACATTGTCTTTAGGAGCTTGTAAAAGGAAGACTATTCAATTTAAAGAGATAAAAGAATGCACTAGGTCAGAGCACAACAACATATATCATACATTACCCACTTAGCAAGCTTTTCAAAATACCTTTCACAAATACTTTAAAAAATTCATTGATTTTTTTTTTTTTTTTTATTCAGAATGGATCATGGGCTTTTAAAATAAAATAATTCTATTTCTAGTCACCATGGGGAGATGTATTTAGATGGTGTAAAAATTAAATTCTTTGAATTTTATTTGTCCAGATTAATTTATTTTCCTTATTGTGAGGCTGCAAAAGAATGTCAGAAAATCTGAATTATTCGCTATAAAAGGAGGGGGGAAATCACATCACCAGCATTCTTTATTTGGAATAATTGCTAGATAGACCAGTAGTTTCACATTGTCATGCTATCTTTGGATATGCTCACTGCACAATAATTGAAAGTTTATTTATTGATGCATATTAAATACCAATGCATTTAACAAAGGCTGTAAAGGCAGGATTAGGCTTTGATTAGATAAGCTTAAGAGAACAGGACTGTTCTCATCCCACGAAACATGAGCATTTATTCCAGCACATTGCAATCATTAGTGTTATTTGGAAGCATAGGTTAATAGTTAACCATAAGCATATTTTTTGCATTAGTATGCAGTGAAGAAATCTGTATTTACACGGAGTCCACTGGAATGGTCTGGACTGGGGGGCACAAAGAGCCATTTCCTCAATTTGATATTAACCAAAAAAACAGCAAACTTTTGCTAAGTTTGATTCTGTTTGTTAATAGTTCAGTAATTGTTTGACAAAAGTCAAACGTCTGATTTGGGAGAAAAAAAAAAAAGTATTAGTTTCTTTAAATTATGCAAACACTTCCCCCCTACCCAATTGCTTAACGTTTGCAGCCACTTCCTCTCCATATTTTGAAATGTATTTTATTAGTTGTATTTTTGCTTGAGGTGGTACACCTTCCTACGTTTCCTTTGTTAGGAATCCAAATGCTGATATAAACAGCTAAAATCAGGTAAATAAGGGCATATTTAGAGGTTGCATTTTTTTTTAGCGTAATTTAAACTCTGACATAAACCATGATCCTGCAGATAGTGTATTTGCTTAATAACTTACTGAAAATCCAGAAGCAATGCAAGGCTGAATGTATTTTTCAAAAAAATCTTTGCTAACTTAGGAATCCTCTGAGCTATCGACATTTTTTGAACTGTGTAAACTGTGCTGGTGTGGACTGTAAAAGGCAAAAGGAAAGGATTCTGTTCTTTAAGTACAGGTATGTACTTATCAGAGAATTGCTTTTAAGATAAATTTAATACATTATATATAGGAGAGGCAGTGTAGGCTTTTTTAGCAGTATCTATTTTCCCTTGTCCTGACAGCCCTGCTATACATCCCTCCTCCATAATTCTTCCAGTTGGATCTATCTGAATTACATTTAAAGTTATTAAAGTCAACAATTTCATTATTCAATTACTTTGAATCAAGTGTTTGACCATTTTTTTTCCCTTATAATTTTGTGCACTTAGCCTGAAAATGTAAAATCTAATGCATAATACTTCATCAGTTCACATACAATAATTCCATATGGCAGAAATCCACTTACATATTCAGATTTATGAATTAAAATAAACAAAACAAACAAACAAAAAGAAACAATGCCAGAGTTAGGAAAAAAATAACTTTGTAATCCGAATGCAAAAAGGAACAAGCAATGTTCTACACATCCTGGATGTCCAGCGGGGCCTGATCCTGCTGGCAGCTCGAGTGAGTTTGTGCACACAAAGAACCCTCCTCCACTGGTGCCCCCAGTATGAGGTCAAACTGCTCAGCCCTTACAGGATTATATCTGTTACAGAAGATAAAAATAAATAACTAGCCTTTCCTTTCAATTTAAATAGAAGAGTTTCTGTTCAAAACACGCACGGAAAAGTCCAGAAATACTAGCTAGGATCACAGTGGGTAAAAACACAACAAAGGATTTACAGTGTCCCACAGACAAGTCCAAATGATGACAATCACCTTCCAACTAACCAACTTGGTTAGCAACAATCTGCTTTAGACAAAGGACACTGGGACTTTAGTAAACCCTTCATCTATTCACATCTCTAATAAAATAATCAAGTTAAAATTACATCATATGCAACTGTAGTTTTCTAAAAATACTGGCAGAAGTTGCATTGGACTTCCAGAGACACAGGGGAATAAAACCTAAACAATAAGGAGCTACTGTGCATGAGGAACTAGAAACAGGGCAGCACACCAGCTTTCCCAACCAACTCCCAAAGTTTCAGTTTGGATTAGGAACCTCCAACTGTTCCTTCAGCATACCTGAGGCAAAAGAAAATCCTTCCTCTCCTGTTGTGGTCTCTCTATTCCTGCCCTGTTCATCCCTGCAGTGCCTTAGGTCCTATCTAGCACAGGTCTGCAGGTTCATTTGTAAACATCAGTAGCTCAAGCGGGTTCTTAACTTTAGGCATGTGGTTAAGTATGATCCCAGCAACTGCTTAATGCGCTGTTGAAAAGGGGTAGACAACAGTACCATGGGTGAAGAAGTAAATGAGATGCTTCTGATAACGGTCCATAACAGACTCGTAGAAGAACACTGTTGCGAGGCAGGAAACAATTCCAAAAACAACAGCTCTGAGTACCACCAACCCTCTTCCCTCCAGACTTGCAAGCGTATGTGAACTTCATCACTTTGGATTGCTTACACGTTTAGCCAAAGACTCCAAAAGCTGTCTCTGTCCACTGAACTGCTACTCTCAGCCTCGTCTCCAATTATTCAAGACAATGTGTATTTACACAATGAACCATCATGATTTTAACCAAGGGATTGCTTCTTGTGGACACGCAGAGATCAGCTCTTCCAAAGCAGCTATCGACTTAAATAGGCACTTCACTGTGAACGTGCCAGGACTCCTCAAACCTCATACTTCAGTGAGAGTCAGAGGTGTTAGTACCTTGAGGATCAGGCCCTAAATCCACATTTTAAAATCCTTCTTAAGCATGGGACAGGACATAACTGAATAAATGAGTCATGCCGTAACCACTGTTCGAGATGTAGGACACACAGCTCCCTGGGTTTGTACTAAATCTGATAATATTTTGTAAGACTGTATACTGTCATATGTCCCATAATAATAAAAATTAATTCAAGATAAAACATTTCTTTTACACTCCATTTTTTATTAATAAGCATAATTTCAGCTGTTTGAAGATAGTGCAACTGATCTCTCTTAATTGGAAACAGGAGGGATTTTGAAGAGTGGATTGAGCTAATTATGTTTTGCAGGAAAAAAAAAAAAAGGAAAGAAAATGATTCCCACATTTATTTTCTAATTACTCAGTGAAGACCTCTGCTCCAGTCCACAAGGAACTCCTTTGACGTCAAAGGATTTGGTGGGAGGAAGAGCCTCCAACTGAGCTGCCCAGCCGTACGGGCCCAACTTTGGAAGCATTTTTCAGTAAGTGGCAGCCACGAACCCATGAAAACAGGCCTGGAGAGTGCTCCCAGCATTTTCTTGGTAGGAATCTGTTCTTCCTCTTATTATCCATAGCCTATGCATGCCGTGCGCATCAGTGGGAGCAAGCTGTTGGCAGGGTGTTTACAATATGATTCCCATCTAGCAGGGATAGTGAAAACATTTCAATCTTTAAAACAAAACACTTAAATCACGAGTAATATTGAGGATCACATATATGTCAACAGCACTTAAGGATAAAAGCAGTAAGAAAAACAGAACAGATTTTAGGAGAGCCTGGAACGGTTAAAAATGAAATTCGAGACATGGAATCTCAAACTAATACATCCCAATTATCTAATTTAAATACTGTCAAATGATTATTCCTTTTAAATCACACTTTCACACCTCACAACAGCAAATTGCAATACGTTTACAGCAAATGAATTCTCTCCCTCCAAGCCCCCTCCCTGCCATTTACATAAAGCAGCGCCTTTGATAGTCACAAAGACATCTCTGGCTAAACGGCCTTTAGCGGACCCATCAGCTTCAAAGGCCTTATGAAACAGAAATAAGGGGAAATAATAGTCAAGCACGCACAGGGAAACTAGGTCCAGAGATGACACTATCACATTTTGCCAGCAGAAGCAGGTTGGATCCGTAGGCTGACCAAGCAGTAGCCCACAGACGCGGACGATAGGGACTGTGGCGATTACTTAGGACCACACGGGACCCCCCAGGGTGCTGCCCACCTCGGAGGTATCGGTTTCTCTGCGGCAGCAATCCTTAAGCACAAAAACATGCGCAGTTCAGTGCTCCGTCTTTGCAGTGTAATCACATTGATGCACTATCATTGCGTACCATAAGTAAAATCATTTATGCATGCATGTGTCGGAATCCTTCTATATGGAGAATCGGTCACATTTGTGATTTATTGTAGTTTATCTTTAAAATATTCTACTATATTGCTCTGTCCTCACTGTACTCATTGTCTCATAACACTTTTCTAAACTGCCTGAAAAACACACTAACGAAGACAATAATTGCAATGAGTTTTCTTTTAACCTATTATGATGCTTCTTCTTCCCGGGCTTCATATTTTTAAGCTGCTTCTGTCAAGTACCTCCAAACAGTACCATGCCTTTAAAGGACCTAGCATATTTTGTCAATACCAAATGAATGAGACCATAATAATTTCTGAGAGAATACTAAGAAGCACAGTAACTGTAAGCAAAAGTCAGCATAACTTATAAAAAAAAGTGTCTTTTTTTTCTATAGTCCACTGAACACATGGTTATAGCTATAATGTATTTTTAAAATATGTAATATACCACATAATCTGCAATCTATGCCTATATAAACATGAGAATCAACATAACTACTGCAGGATAACTCTAGTGATTCTGAGAATTAAAGTATTCACATAGTAAAATATAGTCACAAATGAATATGGAGTCTGGCCACTTGGCACGAGTATTTATGCATATTTGCAAATGCAAAAGAGTTTAGATCTGGAGCATGGTTCTGCTCCCACCGAAGCACTTACTTCAAGCCTCCAATAAACCCAACTGAAGCTTTTTGGAGCGTAGCAAAATGCATACTATCTTTTTAAGCAACAAAATAGCAGAAATAGCCTTTCCCTTGGTTCCCCTTCCAGAAGTGGAGTTTGAGGCACATTTACCTTGAAAGAGCGTAACACAAATCCTTAAAAGCAGAGCAGATAAAATACACTCACTGCTTTATTGTGTTTCTCACGTAATCAACTGCAGCAGGTGAAACACAGAACCCTGAACTTGTTTTTTAGCAAGTGAGAAGAAAAAGGAATGGATTTTCAGCACTAGGGAGCCTCATATGGAACATTCAGATCCTGAACTAGAATATTCCAGGAAAAAAAAAACTTAAAAATTATAATTTTCAAATATTGGATTCTATTATGTTTTCCATTTCTGTTGCTAATCACGATTCAGTAAATTGTTTCCTTTTACAGGAATTTTTTTAATTAGCACTTAGAATTATTGCTTGGTTTCTCACCGTAAATAAAGCATTTTTAAAACCTTTTCTTCGTGTATCTTAAATCCATTAAGACAATTTCCTTCTTAAGCTCACTTCCTTTTTGGCAAATGAAGATCATCAGGACATACCACATGTGTCCATAGGGACAGCAGAGCTAATGAATATGTATGCTTTATGTCACAACAGAGCACTCCCCTTGTTCTGCAGTACCGACCTTCTCTTATGTGAGTAAATAACAGGTGAGCACTTGTGCATGAGGATAAATGGGGTTAAAACTGCCATAAAGGGACATACTTTATTTGAACAAAGTGGGTGCACAATAAATAGAGATTTAAGTGATGCTGAATAATTTTTTGTATCATGCTGTTCCAAAATGTTAGAAAATAATCTTGCTCTAAAACACAAGACCAAGTTACATAGCAAGAGTTATTTAAAATATATTTCTCCCCAATTAACAACAGCAACACTCTGTATAAATTCCACTATGTTATATTTTTTTATATATTTTTCAGTCTTCATACTTTAAAAAAAGGTACGTATGTATTTCATAGCTTTATGTATAGCAAGAAAAGGTTAATTCCAGAGATTCATCTAACCAGCCCTATTCGCCTTACAAATATGAAGGCAAGGATCAATTTCAGTAAGTTTCAAATAACTGCAGTCAGGTTTGACCCATTACACTCAACTAACAAGAGTGAAAAAGCAAATTTATATGGGCCAATAACACAATGCTCCAGCCAGTAACCAGGAATGCTGCTTTCCTTTTAAAGCGCTTATTCCAAAACCTACCAACGTGGGAAAGGTAGGAACAGTTGCTTTACTGAGATTAGAGTACCTCTGCTAATTAGCTAAATGAGAACAAATACCGATTAAATTTATATATAGAAGTAATCTGATACTCAAGAAAAAAAATCCTTCTTAAGATGACTCCACAGCGTACAAAGCTTTCGCAAAAAATTGTTTATGTTATTTATGCATTTTGTTTTTTGGCAATCAGCACATTAATTTTTAATGAAATAGTAAAGAGACATTGTGTCTCACACTTCGATAAAAATATTCTATAGCCAGGACTGGGTGACATAGTGCATTAATTCAGTGTCCTTCACTCCTGGGACCTGCGTATAATTTAGTCCAGCCTGAAGAAAATAACTTTGATCTGAAGGCTGTGGAAAAAGCTACATATGAAATGAGTTTTGGTGGGTTTAGTGTTGTTTCTTATATACAAGACGACATATGAAGATAAACTGCTTTAGAATGCTCCTGACGCGGCCCGGGATTAAGAGCAGGGAGCTCTTAGCTGAGCTCATCCACTCTTTCCCTTTTCCCCGTCGTACCAGACACACACACCACACACAATTCTCTCTACTATTAGCATCGGAGTGCCTAGCGCTGGCATACGCTGTCTTTCCAAAGAGAATACCCCATGTAAAAAAGCTTGTATTATCAATCCGTATAATTATTTGGTCTCTCCATTAAAAAAACAAAACCAAACAACAACGTCTATATTTCAACATGACAGATGATGTTGTAAGAAGGGGTGATGTTATCACAGGGAACCCAAGATTTCCTCCTGAAGGTAGGGAACACCTTAGCTAAGTCATCAGAACTGCACTAATCACGCTTTTAGGGAAAACAGAGCTCCGGCACAGCTCCTGCCCGGGCTTGGTTGTGCGAGCAGCTGACCCTTCCTTTCCTTCCTGCTCCCCCCAAAGCAGAGAAACAAGATTAAAAGCAGAAGCATAACCAAAGAACTGACATCCTAGAAACACTAAGCTGAGCTAAATCTTTTCCCAACTTAAACCTTTCAATTATTGTATTCCACGAATTCCAAAGATTCTTTCTTGCTTATTCAATAAAATCTATCTGAATTAACTGCTGAAAAATGGAATATAGCCTATTTTTTGCATGCTCTTCGTTTGGGACTTACTGTATTGTTTCCTGGGCATTTGAAAGGAACTATATAGATTGTTCAGTTAGCTTGACAAATTAACCGGGGGGCGGGGGGAGGAGGAACAGAGAATTTTCTATAGACAAATAGAGAAATCTCCCTCTCTCTATATGTATGCGTATACATTTATATGTTTTACACACACACAGGAACCAGAGAGAGAATGTCTTAACTGAGAAATTTAACTCTGTGTATGCTGATATTTTTGCCATATTCTTGGAGAGTGAGGGAAGGAAAAGAAACTAATTCCTCATGTTATATGTTGGTTCTCCTTTCTCAAAAAGACTGAAGTTCATCCCGCAACAGGAAAACTCGAGCCCTGTCCTGAAACAAGTATGTCATTGAGAGGGTGCACAGGCATTTCAAGAGGCAGAAGAGAATAACACGTTGGCTTTAAAAACGTAAAGAAATGACACAGCCCAGCTGATAAAATGTCACATTCCTTTGCAGCTACCACACAAATTCAGCCTTTTCTGTAAACAGCCTTCAAGAGGCAACAAAAATCTAAGCCATGCGATGATCATATCTATAACTAGCTAAGCACTGTTGATAGCTTAAATAACAACAAACTGTGTTATTTTTCCTGTAATTTTGTCCACAGTGTTATTGCATATGTAGTCACCTAATGATGAAATAGTTTTAAAATTTGCTGCAGGGTACAGAAGTCAAGCTCCACTGATTAGCATCTCAAAGCGCACTACAGGCACACATTTGTATAGCTGAATAATAGCACTTGTGTTTGTATGATGTTTTAAAAAACAAAAAAAAAATGCACAGTTTTACTTGATGTTTGATGATGCACACTGATGAAAGTCCTTTCTCTCACAAAATATACGCTATACCACAGCTAACTGCAAGACTTTCAAAGAGAAGATAGAAAGGTAACGTCACAAAAAGAGCCAAAAAGGGGTTTTGGTGTCAATACGGGACGCCTAAGCCCCGAGGTTCATGAGCTTGATTCTCCTGTCACTTCTCCAGTTTGAAGTCACAAGAACCACTGAAGTTTACAATTTATTGTGAAGGAGATAAACGTGTCCCGCTTTTTACTTTGTGATTTTCTTTTTAGGCAACAATTATTCAACAGTTAATTACACAAACGATATTTTGTTCAACAGCATTTGGGTTTTGTGCCACATTTTTAATAAAAACTCATCACAGAAAATATTTCATTACAATCTAGACTGAGAGTTCTAGTATTTGCTGCACTAGCTCACTTTCTGATTTATTTCCTATGCCTAATAAGGTGCCTTTCAAACTTTATCAAATGTGAACCTTCCTAAAATTTGCTGTAAACTGCCTGGACAGAAGTCTGATTTCAGCCACACTCCGAGACCCCAGTCCAACACACTGCCTTCAGCAGCACCACATCTTCCATGTGTGTCCCCATTTCTCCAGTTAGATTGTATTACAGGGTTTTAGTTACTAAGTTCTCCATCCAATTTTGTGTTAAATAACATTATAGAAGTGCATCCACATGAATTTAGCATTAAAAATGCTCTACACTATTAACAGGAACATTAGGATCTATTAAATATTCAGCAACTATCAGCTTAAGTTCTTTGTTCCATTAAGACTTCTCTTTTTATCCAGAATGTGTAAGTAATATACAGGAATGACTTAAAAGAAAGCTTAACATTAATACAGTTAAACACACTTAGCATAAAAAATTAAGTTCATAAACTAAAAAATATTCACTGAAGTATTTGATACTAGTAGCACAAATTTATTAAGCTTAGTTTTTAATTTGGAAATTTTTTTTAGAAGTCGAAAAAAGAAAAGAAACAGGGTGAATTATGGAGGTACTGTGAAAGCTGGGAGAGTTTTGTGATTGCAAGTAAAAGATTTACAGATCTTACAGATTTACAGATAACAACTGAAAGGTGCATTACACTAATCAGAGGAATGTATAACCTTTGCAAAGCAGGTAGGAGTGAATAATTTTAATTTTCTTTCTTCTCATGGCTTTATATTCTTACGCGAGGCAAGCAGAGGAAACCTAAATATGACCCTATTTAGATATATTAACTGAAAAGCCTTTGTAGAATTTTTAAGCAAACAGGATTGTGCTTCCAACGCTGCCCATCTAGTTTTCCAATGTGTTAAATTGGACGGCTACTTGGACAGCTCTCTATTCATTACTGAACTGTGGAAAGGAAACACAGAGGTGGCATTTTCCTTTTAAACCATCTAATGCCTTGTAGCCAGATTCCAAAGCATCAAGGAGAGATTTCTTTTTTTTTTTTTTTTTTTTTGCCAGACAAGCTGTCGTAATTGAAATGAAGTCTAATCAGACTCATTACTGTTTTCAGCAATTTGCACCACCAAAGATGCTTATTAGGTAACAGTGTTTAATAAACCGCTCTTTAGAAAACTACCAGTAATGAGCTCTTAACAGCCAATCTTTAGCGTGAATGTAATGTGAAAAGTGTTCCTAGCGCTGAATAGATTTTCACATTTAGTAGTGTCATAATTAAGCTCAAGGAATTGGTAGCTGTGATGATAGATTTACTGCAATATAGACTTTTTTTTTCCCCCCTGAAAATATATTTGAAAATACTTGGGGTTTGATAATATTTCCAGAACAAATTTTAAAACTGCTTAAAAGACTGTGCTAGACTAGATTAGCTCTGTAAATGGTACTTAATCAGAGATTATTTGGGGAATGCACAGAGTACTGTAATTCGAGTATCATCTACCAGGCATGCATAAAGTTAATTCCACCTAGCTTTGTTTGACTGCTCTTCTATCACTTAACAATTTCCAGTCATTAATATACAAATAATACATGTTGTTGTTACCAGCTGAAATATAATGAACAAAAATGGCCTATAAAAAGAGATACTTGAAGAAACACTTGCCAGTTCTCCTTCCACAGTGTTCTCAAGCTGAAAATGCTTGAGAAAAACTAAAGCAAATTGTTTGGTTTCAAAATAAAATTGTAGATGTATAATACAAAAACTTATTTACGGATACATACACATATACAACTAATGCTGTCTTCCTACACATTTCACATACCACCAACTCCTACTACCTACTTAGCACCAAAAAACCCAAGTTCTTAATGTAAAGAACACCATGGCTCTGAAAACATAATGTTGTGACATATATTATTCATAAAACACAGCCATCAGCAAGAGATAAGTTTTCATCAATAGAAAGTTCAATTTAACTAGACATACACCTCGCTGCACTAGTCATATCAATACTAGTACCTAACAAATGCTGAAAGAGGCAAAAAGGAAAATAAATTGCATGTATAAGCTCTAGCTAATTAAATATCCAGAGCGAATCTTGAGGAATAGCCACCGTTCTCTCACCAGATTGATTTAGGCCTGACATAATATTTAAAGTTATCAATAAGAAATGACCAAGACTACTTTTTTGTCTCCCACTAGGAGAAATTCATAGGGATGCAAATGTTGTTTTGCTTACTAGAGATTCTGCTGGAGAAGGTTTGTGTCGGCAGCCAAGACTTTCGAAAGAAGTGCATAAAGATGAGTAATCAATAATGAAACCGCCAACAAAATGATGAAGACTAATTCTCTTGAACCGAGATTTTTATATCAGAATTCCATGTTAAGATGTTAAGAAGAGTTCCTTTACTGAACGAGCGCTCTCATTACATCTTTCGTATACCCTAGACCTCAAACTTCAGTAATCCTAAATGCAGCCTCTAAGCCTCCATATCTGTTTGCAGCTTTCTGAATCAATAGGACTATGAGAACTGAGACTACCAAATTAATGCCAGTTTCATTTGATTTCGTGGTATGCACTTCTTTGCACTACAAAGTGGAAATGGGGAAAAAAAACCCCAACCCCACACCCAGAACTCATTCCCAGACGGGTTTTTGTAGCTTTCAGATCAAAATACCTTCTAGTTTCTTAAGTCTGAACTGAATTTGCACTCAAATTCAACATTTTTAGTGCTGCTGCCTACCCTACCGCACAACTTCAAACTCTGCACCTTAAGTCACACACTTAGCTTCTCCTCTCCACAAAATAACATAACATAAAATAACATAAAATAACAGAGACTCCACAGCTGCTTTGGACTGTCTCCTCTTGTACTTCTGAATAATGCATTAAACTTCACATCATCATTTGTGAGTGACAACCCGATGCTCTAAGTTACATAATATGCATTTTGTACTGTTGATTTTACTAAGTGCAGATGCTCTGAAGCATCAATTGCTCATCAATAAGTCCTTCAATACCATACATTATGATATTTTTAGTAGTTTAAAACTGAACGTTGACAGAAAAGTAGCATCCACAGGAGGTATCTTAGGCATCATTATAAAACTATGGTTACCATCCTTTCTTACTTCTAATGTAAAATTACAGTGGGGGGGAAGCTTCAGTGTGTTCCTTCTACATCCTAGCACTACCACACAAAAAAAATTTAAAAAAATATCTTTTTTCAGCCTCAGATCCATCAGTATTTTATCAAGCCTACAAAACACCAGTCTGCTCACCTAAGAAGCTGACCCCAAACAACGCCTGACTTTCAATAGAAATTGAGACTCCTCCTTCTCATATCTCTAGGCCTGCTTAGTCTGGTCTCAAAAGCCGCCTTTATCAGACTCTTACAGGAGTTTCCATTGAAGAACTAGGGCCTAACAAATTCTACACTATTTACAGGCTGCTACCCTGAGATGGAGTGTCATATATACAGGAGCACAGGCTAGCATAAGAAATTGCAAAAGTGTAGGAAGTCAAAGAAGGAGGTGAAGCTACAGGGGCAGGTTAAACTCAAGTCAGAATTTGCCCCAAAACACTGTGAATTGGTGAGAAGGAGCAATAGGATCATAAAAAAAGGACAGTGAGAAGAACCTTAAGATCCATCTTGAAGTTAGGGTGCTGCCATTGGCCAGCACCTCTGTGGTATCAGAGGGTGAGGACTCTCCACAGGGGCACAGCCTAGCAAGAGACAACTCTGGAGATAATGTTTGCGGTTATTGAAACCTAAGGTGAGCCCCAGAGTGGCTCGTCCTGGGACAACTCCACCAAAAGACAGCGTAAATAGCAGAAACAGGAGTCCGTGCGAAATCTATTGCACCTTCTACAGCAGCATAGACATTATTTTCTTATCCATCAGTGAAATTCCAATATTACAGCCCAGCTTCTCTCAGTCAGGACCCAGCATCAATCACAGTTTGCCCTTCAGCAAAAGGTACCATAAACAATCCGTAGGGTACCTTTGAGTACAGAACACCTCAGATTTCTCTGTTCTCTTGTTTATGGCAATTTTATTTAGATTTTCTGTTGTGAAGTAGAGAATCTCTTGGATGAAATACCATACAAAATTTTTTCATTTGGTGTTCTGTATTGTTTGTTTGTTAGCTTTTTTTTAAAAAAAAAAAACCCTCCAAAAACCAAAAATAAACTTAATTATTCCAAATAGAAGCAATCACTTGTCTGCACAATTGCACACAAACCACCTCTGCGGACTGCCGAGGTTACTGTTCTATTATGACACATTTACAAAAGCTACATAATAGATGAGTTGCAGCAGATGAGAACATTTGTCCAACAGAACTGGAATCCTTTGTATTACGGCAGACAATATTCCCTGCACTTCAGATCGGTTTAAACACAGAGACTTGCCTACTAGGTCTCTCTTTAAAGGTAGAGCAATCTAGTACACAACTTCCCTGACTGAAATTGCTTATGGAAATAACTCCTTATAAAATGAAGAAGCCAAAAGGAAGAGCACCGGGTCCTACATAATACAGTTGTGGGTTTGTCTGGGGGATGGGGGTTAATGAAGAAAATGTATGTGTGAATGAGGAAAACATCCATGGTCTTCGGAGGGATTGGGGTGAGCATAGCAGAATGTAGCAGTCCTTGACTTTTACTTTATTTTCCATAGAGTCTGTTTTCTGCTTTTCCACTATAGAGCTTTCTTTTTATTTTAGCATAACTCTGCATCTTTGTCATTAAACAATCAACTTCTAATAAAGAACATAATGCAAACAGCCAGTTGTGTAATGAAAAACAACACAGGGTTGCAGGGGGGTTCCTGCCTGATCTCAGCAGCAGATTAGCTTATGCCCTGCAGCATGAGATGGGAAATATGTTCTTCACTATTACAGTTTTGATTCTGTATTTGTATTTTATATGGATTTTTAAAGACATGTAATATAAAGCTTTGGTTCAGATAATCTCTCTTGCTCTCTCTCTCTACATGTATGTGTATATATATATATATCTGTATGTATGTGCATATAACTGTACACATATATTTATTTCCCCTCCCAGATCAAGGATGTTTGTCTCTAGCGATGGCATAGTGTCTAGTCTGGAATCTAGCAGACAGAAAAAGCACACAACCAGAAAAAAACATGTTTTGGACTATCCCAATACAGACTATATCAACTGCAATCCCAAATACGTGTGCTTTTGAGAAATTTTAAGTGACCCTTTCTTCATCAAACATCCCACTGCACTGCAGCATACTGCAAGATTATTTCTGCCTAGACAATGACATAGTTGTATTCAGAAAAAGGTAAAAAACATTCAGTTAATTGCTTTTTTATACTCAATAAATGTTAACAGTTTATTCACTGGCAGCAAGCCAGGAGTTCTCCTCCAACAGACACAGATCTTCCAGACGCACACGGTCTTCTCCCCTTCCCAATCCCCCCAGTTCTCTATATGCATTTCTGCACCGTCCTCTATCTCAAAGTTAAAGCTGCGCCAAATCAAGAGCAGCAGTGATAAAAGGTGGTCAGAAAATAGGACAGCAAAGGTTTTTGAAGTTAACAAAGCAGCATCCTGTTCCTACCACCTATCAGGCATGTTTCTGGTTTCTTCATGTACTGACGGCCAGGTTGGGCGACTGCCACTCACTTTAGGAATTTAAATCTGCAGATACAGCACAGCCCTTCAACATGCTCCCCCCCAAAGGCTTGTGAAATTCGTGTGGGGAGATCCCATCTCAGCCTATGTCAGCTCACTCGCTGAGCAGCAGGGGAATACCTAACCCACTACACCAGTACATGCGGTTAGCTGTTCTGAAGATATATCTGAGAATAAAGAGTAAAGTAGACAGTTGGAACAAGGAAATCACTTTTATGAGGACTTTAGAAAATTTAGCCCATGAAAGACATGAAAATGAGTCAGAATTGCCAATATTCAAACCTTACCTTAGTACTTTCTAAGGCTAAGGAAGGCTTTAAATTTGTCCATGGCCTTAAAGTTTTTGTTAGTTGTTTGGATTTTTTTTTTTAAACACTTAACATTGTTTTCATTAGGAACATAATTATTTAGGCACATTATGATATACAAATCTTGCACCACTTTTTCAAGAATACATCCAAAACATTTAAAATAAATATCCTATATCTGATTTAATGAAAAATGCCCTGGGCTGTATCCATGTCTTGTTCATTCTATGTATTAGAGAGAGAGTTTGCCATCACAGAACTAAAAGGTACTTGATAACAAATGGTTAGAGGGCACAGGCTGATATTTAAGAGGTAAGGTTGCACCAAGGTAGCTTTGATGGGCCATTTTGTATTGAGGATAACCAGAAATGACATTTCTTAAAAAGGTCTGGATCGCTAAAGAGGAGGAATGCCCTAAATGCATCAATGAAAACTGTTGTTGAGCATGACTGCTTTTTTTAATATTTTGACTATGTTCGAAGGAAAGACAGTCATGCTACAAATGTTTTTTCAATAAATCTCTGGCGAGTACTGGGCCCTTGCAAGATCAGTTACACAGCATACTCTTAAAATGATTAAACTGTCTTTCACAGCACTTTAAATGATAGACTGCCCAGAAAAATCACTAGTGCCCCACAAATTAGGAATTGTAGCAGTAGTTGATAAGCTAGAATGAGCTCTGGGCTGTTTTAGGACACCCCTCACCCTCATTACTGGGCTGCCTCTCTTGGAAAAATTCTTCCCCTTGCGTAAGGTCATTCAACTAGATTAAAATATCTCACTGAAATGTTACCTCTCTATAACACCTCACATACTTGGGTATAGGAGTGCTGGTTATGGGATGAACAATGAGCTTACTTTTATATGCACTGCATAAAGATAGCACCTCTGTGATTTAGTTGAAAAAGAAAATTTAATATAGATATAGCTCTATCTAAAGGTACAAGTTGCTATGACAGAGAATTTAAATTGTTTGAACGGTTCCCCTGCTGCCTTCTTCAAGTTGTTATTAATGTCTATAATTTAGGCCTCTGTGTTGCTAACATCCACGTAGAAATCTTGCTAGTCATATGAATAAAGCTACATAATTAGGTAGTGGTATAATTTGTAGCCTCCAACTCTTTCTCCCACTTCCCTTTCCCGATGCTCGTTGAAGAGACTGCGATTTATGTTGGCGGCAGATCATGCCACCGTTACTCACAGAAATACCCTTTTCCTAAGATTTCTTTGAAATTACTGACAAAACTTAAACCTCCTAGCAGTCACCAAGGACAGGGAAATACTGCACCAACCCCTCCGCCACCCACACATGGAGGGAGTATGGTTGTGTTGCTGGGATGGGAATTTGGGCAGATGACCAAATGGTTAGCTCTGCTTATCCTTTCATCCTCCAAACTGACAGAGACTTCTTTAAATTCTCAGAACTCCTTTTACAGAATCTCTGTTTGACAATTTCTAAATGTGCCCCAATGTGTTAACCAAGTTCATCTCTATTAACAGGAAATGAAACTGAAATAAAGAGGCGCTCTTCATGTTGACTGCAGGCATTTCAGATTTCACGGCAGCCCTCGTCTTCCCAGTGCCTTTCACATGGAAGAGATAATGTGTGTGAAGAAAAACAAAATTGTAGGTTTAGTAATGTCAAAATCTGATTTATGCCAAAATAGAGATGTCAACAATAGCAGAATAAGTGACAAGTGTTAAATTACTCAAAGAAGTAAATTCTGTAATTATTTACCTTTCTGGCACATGATCCTTAACAACCTACAGACCTAAAAGGAACAGCAGAAACCACATGCATTTTGAAATTCAGCATTTTTTCTTATTTTTGAGAAACAACCTTTTGCCTTTTTTTTTTTTTTTTTTTTTAAATAAAACTAAATGCTACCAATGGCATTTCAAATAAAACATCAGCAGCAAGCCATATAGCTGAATATGCTGGGAGCTGAGTATACAGCCATCTGCAAATGGACAACTTTAATTCGATTCCTGGCACCACTGGCCACGCTGAGAATTCTTCTATCTCTTCACACCAGGGGTTTGCTCTTTTAAGCATTGCTCCCTGAAGGGAAGGAAAAACTAGAGAAAGAGGATTTCCAATGACCCTGCACAGATGAATGAATGTGTCAATGGTGAATATTGGTTCATCTTTGAAATAGGGAATCCTGCAGTGGTTTCTCTCCTTCATCCCCACCAGTGAGTTCCACTGTGGACTTCAATGTGTAGGAGGCCTTTAGGGGACAGATAATAAATGAAGGGAAAAAAAAGGGAGGGGGGGTTAAAAAAAATAAAAATCAATAAATTGTTTAAGAATAATAGAAAGGCATTTCTCTAACTATAACATTTACATTATTTCTTAGATAATTTTCTCAGAGATGTGCATCTCTCTGGCCTAGCTTGTTACAGAAATTGGTTTTAAAAAAAGCTTAAATAAATAAGGGTTCCTTACCAGTTAGCCAACACTAAAGGCCAGTGTGCCCTCTCAGGACATATTTAATTTTGATGAGGTTCCGTTTGTTCACTTGTTTGTCTCCAAAAGATGATATAAAACCAGTTGTGAAATCATGAAATTATTAAAGCACTCTCTGTTTCAGTGTAAGCTTATTCTTTCTTATAACTTATTTCACCGCTAAAATGGTGACATGCACAAACCAAACAGAAAAGAAAGACGCCTCTTCTCACCTGCATAACTCTCCTATACCTCAGGAAACACAGGAACATTTGTCTAAACAGTAGTAGAATACACATTTACTTCCACAAGCCTTTTAGTTCATTTTTATTCAACTACCTATCTATCAATCTCACCATGACACAATATAATTTCCTAATCATGCCAATATTCATGCCTTTATCTCTTTTTAAGTCCAAAGAACATATATTTCAATAAGACAGAAGTCTAATTATTTAAACATGATGTAGAATAACACTTCTCTAAGGCCATTTCTTTTATGAGTATTAGTTCCTTAAAATTGCCATATAATTTAATCTCTAAAGCAAAATTTATATAAAAGAATAACACAAGCTTCCAGTAAAGAAGGCTGCATCGTTAAGTTCCCAGTAAGTGCTGCTTTTTCCTCCCTTACGTCTACAATAGTTTTATTTGTTTCTAAGAGCAAACCCAACTAATTCGAAGTGAAACATACTGTTTCTCAACACGTTAAGAAACACGGAAGAGCAAGTGCATCTTTTTTCTCTTACATGTGATAACTTTAACAGACAGGAAAACAAAAAACAAACCAAAACAAAACCCCAGCAACTCCGCACAGGTTTCTATACCTTTGAAAATGAGGTTGGCAGTCAACTAGTTTCTATAGCTGAATGCATGATCTTTAAATACAGTAATTTTATACAAATTAAAGGTTCTCATCATATAATTGCTAACAAAATATTTACATCTACCTCCACTTTAATGCTTCTGAGAATTAAAAAAAAAAAAGAATATCTACAGGAACATATACTGGACAATTTCAGTAATTGATATAATATGCAGATACTGAATATTTTTGGATACTGAGGGTATTAGCTATACATTTCATAGATATCATCAGATATGATCCTGTCTCAGCTAAGAAAGAATTTGAGTAATCGGATTTATATAGTCTACAGCATTTCCTAAGAACGCTGCCTGGGATTTGCCTCTTTTTAAATAGTTGAGATGTTAATGTTCTTTTAAGACTATTTTTTAAATACTGAGCAACATCTTCATGAAGAGCTGCGCTGATTTCCAATTATGTAAAAATTAATTTGTTTAATCAAGCTACAAGAAGGACAAGAAGTTGAACTGGAAAAATTCCATCACATTAAGTAAAGGATTATTACTCACAAGAAATATTTTCAATGTCAAACAGACTTGCAGCCAGAAACTAACTACACTTCTTACAGAGAACCGTATGCGCTTGTGTCTCCTGCCTGACTAGTTTTTCAAAGCCCTGCAAAACACCACCAGAATGAACTCTAAATACAGTGTTGACTTGCTTTTTAATATAATTTGCTTTAATCACAGCCAAAGAAATTTCCAGGAATAAGGCTTAAATAAATAGTTAACTTCTATAAATGTATATTTTCTTTTACATGGTATGTGCACTTAAAAAGCAAAGGAGATTCCTGACAAGCTGCTCTGCCTCTGGTCTCAGGATTGTCTAATAAATAAGGATATTAGTTCATCTGGCCCACTCTCAGCAATGTGATAATAAAAGTTTCCCTTTTAAAACACATTTGCAAACTTGTAAAAAAAAAAAAGCTTAACGTTTTTATGTTGTCATAATGCATGAAATCCTTTCATTTTAGTATTCATGATCATTATCAAGTAAATTCTGTTAAAAAAAGGGAACAAAATTTTGGCATAATTTTGGGACGATAGCAGTACAGATGAGAATTGCTCCCATAACCTCCTTCTGAATGGTGATATATGCAAAATAATCCAAAATGAGTTGCTTTCCAGTCCCTTTACAGACTACTTGACATCCACTGTTCAAGTGTTTCAAACCTTCAGTTGCTGACTGTAATAGTGCACAGATGGAACAATATTTATTCTGTCAGTGGAAACTAATTAGGATGACACTAACTCCGAACACTAAACCAGAAGAAAAAAAAAAAAAGAAAAAAAAAAATCACACTTTACACAGTGTGGCACATGATCTGTGAGTTTACAAATAAAAGCTATAAATTTTAATATATTTCTGTTACATGGGAGGTGTGACCATCTTTGCTGTTGCTGCCTCACGCGGTAACTAGAGATGGGTTTGCAGAGCCGTATCTGGATTTGCGTACAAACATCCCCGTCTCTACTGTTAATTCACTTCACATCATAAACTGCATCCCAACAACTTCTACTCTGCAAGAAGAGCAAGTCAGACTTGCAAATTATTTCATGTTATTCTTCAGTGAGCCATGCTGCCCCCATCACCCAAAAGTCATCTCTCTTAGCCTGTGGTCCTTCAGGTCCTAGCTGTGCCGGTGTCATGAGCTGGGCAGAATTGAACTCATGTCAGGGAGGTGGGCCAGCCCCACCATTCTGCTTCTCTCCCTTAACTCCAGCTGTAGGCATTATGAGGTTGGCTGCCCTCTAGAATAAAATATCCCATTTGATAAATCATCAGGTATAATATATATGTGCAATCTCCATGCAAAGACTGGCTCACAGCTGCTGAAGACTCAAGATCAGACATGTGACTTAAACACACAAATTGGTCATTTTCAAAACCTCACTAAGGATCTAAATCTGCATCCTTTGGTGCCTGAATACCTTAAAAGTCTTCTTGACTTCTGACATTCATGAACTTGAATAAACTGGTTCACAACTGCTTAATGCTTTGAAGACCTACATGGTACAGCTCAAATTCACAAGATCAAAACCACAAAGTAGAGCATGGTAGTTTGCTATTAGACTCAACTATCAGTCCAGTTGTCTTTTGTCACTATTTCCTTTGAATGAACGGACATGTCAGGAGAGAATCTGGTTTGATGTGTATACATGCCCATGTAGATCCATCGTCATAAAATCTTACTCTATAATAAGTAAACTTTGTGGGGAAAAAAGAAAGAAATAGATGCTTTAAGCAACGTTGACTTTCGTATTTTGGAATGGCAAATTAATTGAGACCAAAAAAACATAGAAAAGAAGAACATCAACTGCCCACAGTTAAGCAAGTGTTAACATTTTAGAAGTAACGTGTCACAAGAAAAGTCATCTCATTAATTATTGTTCTGCTAATATGAGATAAACTGGGCAGAAACAGAACTGCCTGAGAAGGTGAGATCTCAAAGGCTTCTTGTCTGTGCAGTTGCACGATCCTCTAGAGGTGTTTAAAAAAATACATTTGGAAGTGATATTTTCCTCATTGGTAATGCGCTTCACTTAGCACCTCTCAGCAACCAGAAACATGCTGGTGCAGAATTTCACTTTGACTCCATCCATCTTACACAAACAGTAATGATCATGAATATATTTTTCATAAACCAGATAGAACAGTTATACAAACACTTCTTCAACAGTTCCAGCTATAGCCCCTAGTCTAATAAAGGATATTATCTATGTCTACAAATCTGGCTTTTCTCAGATCAATGAGGCTAATTCTGAAATATTTTAATATGAAAACATGTTTTAAAGCACCATCTAAACTGAGATAGTAAATGTGCTCCATAAGCTTTGTTTATTTATTGATATTCATGTCAAACCTCAAAGGCTATTAAACCGCAATCTTACATTTTAAAATAAAATATTTTTTGCAAACTTAATTCAAATGCAGGGCACAACATAATGAGTAAACCTACAAAAAATGATAAAGTGCATCTTACTTCTAACTGATGATAATATCTGCCAGATAGCATCTCCAGCGAAACTATACCTTGGCTTGACAATAAAGCTGGAAGTTACTCAAGTGTATTGTAGCCAACTGTCAGATTTAAAAACAGTCACAACATACTATTAGTGGCATTCAGCCAATCTCTTAAGGAACACATTGACCCGAACTTTATTCTGAAAACTCAGTTTGAAAGCAAATCTATTCCCTAAAGTAATTTTCAGCACTGCTTAAAAAGCTTGGAAAAATCAGATTAGAGTAAACCAGGTTATGTAGATGTTATGAGAATGTAACTTCTAAAAATAACTTTATGGATCAATTCAAGTAAACTTCAAATGCAGAGATCTCACCTTTCACACAGCCCTGTACTTCTATAATTCTGGTCCCAAACTATCAGATTGATACAGTTTGTGGAGTTAGTATAGTGTTTAGAAAGCCTAGGATATAAAACAACTCCCGTGCATGGAAGATTTATACCTTGAGAGGCTTGTGTGAACATATTACATACAGTATCTGATAGAACTGCTGCACTGCATGCTGTATTTTGAAAATATTGTGGATGCCTAAGAAAAAAATAAAATTCTCTCACATAAACAGGTTTGCATATGTATTACTGTAATCTGTAACAGGGCACAAATTTCCTTCCATTTTTTTTAATGCAGTATTCCCATCACCATTGTAAACTTCCATGAGAAATAACACAGAATCTTACAGATTAATGAAAATTAAAAAGGATATAATGCTAAATACAGCCAATGAATGAGGTGCAAGCATTGAAAGCTTGCCATAATCCCAGAAAATGCACCCAGGTACATGCTTAATAGAAACTCCCATGAACTAACAGGAGTGACACATAATCAATGAAACTCCTATTAAAGCATTATTAAGACGTAACCTTGTTTATTCTAAGTAATATAAAATGTACCCACTCACACATAAAAGCCATCCATGCACTATCCAACCTATCACAAAAATGATCAGCTACCGTATAGAGGAAAATGTTCACAGATACTTCTGAAAAATAAGTATACACTAACGCTTCAAAATATCTGGTCTAGAAAATAACTTAGATGTTATTAATGTATGACAGCATATATTGAACTTATTCTTTCCAAACAGCATTGACTAAATGTCTCTGAAAAATTGATTCCAAGGGATAGCAGTTTACTACTTTGTGTATTCAAATTAAGTTACTGCTTAGCTAAAATATCACATGCAAGGAAGAAATGGAGTTAGTCTCAACATGTGGCTAAATAAGATAACTTGTTTCATGCATAGCAACTTCTACAGACTTATTTGTCTGCTGATTCATGACGTCTAGCTTATAACTGTAGCATTAGGAGCCATTTGTACAGGAAAAATACTGTGCTTAATTTCACTTTCACCTCGCTAGTGAGGGAAACTACATCAATTTAAAGCACCACTTACCTTATTCACACTACAACCGAGTCTATGAAAGGATTTTGCTAACATGGAAATTAAGGATCAGATTTCTTTTCGCTCTTATCACACAGCTGTACCGCCAGGAAAAGAACATCACAGATATACTCTCAGTCTCAACAAAGTAACTCATGATTTAAACGAAGCACATTTATCTGTCCAAGATTTTTGCTACCATGCATAAAGACAAAATTATGCCTAATGCTATCAAGCCTGAGTGTGACAATACAAATATTTCACAGCACTTTCCCAGGGAAAGTACAAATTAAGGAAAAAACCAAACAATTGCATTCCTGTTCTGGTCAACAATTCTCAAGATCATCACCAGCATCCCATTGAGAAACATTAACTGTTACTCAGCTTGAAATCAGGGGGAGATTTTGCTTTGAGCAAGGTCATTCTCATAGGTAGGGTACAGTGAAGCAAAGATAATAGTTGTGTCATCACTATATGTAATGTAACAGAGAATGGTGAAAAAATTCTAATTGTATTTTTCTGATCTCTATCTGCAGTGTTGCTAAGTATATCAGAAGATGCAGAACTAGTAAATAATGCAGCAGAAAGTTCCTCAATATAAAATGAGTCTCCTCAAACACAGGAACTCAAAAGAAAAAGAAAGTTGTAATCGTATTGCGTAGACCGTTATTTTTAAATTTTGCTTTCCATTTCTACAATGTACAACCTTTTGGCTTAGGCTGTTTTCTCTAAGAAAAAAGATACCCCCAGTGGAGTCAAAGAATTTCATCATTACTCTACTTATTTGGTGCTTTTCTGCAATTTTCTTGTTAAAAATACCTGTGTTATCACTGTAAGCATCAGAACTCTCTTTGTTAATTAGTTACATGTAAAAAACGTCCTTATAAAAATTATTCTCCACAGTGTTTCTTTCTTCACCTGTTCTATGAGATAATGTAACACTGTGGCATAGAAAAATGAATAAATCCCTTTTGTGGCTAAAAATATACATATGTTCTTCTTTTACTAGCTGTCTCTTTCTTCCTTCAACCTAAACCAAAAGACATTTTGACTTATAATTGCATTTTTATTTTGACATGTTTGTTTTATGATATTTGTTTCTTAAATCTCTTTCAGAACTCTGTAAAGCTGATATACACATTAACGTCTGCTCAAAGTAACAGAAGTGCAATCCAGTGGAATTAAATGCAGTTGTGTTTTGATGCTAAAATAATCTTATAAATACAGTTTCACTGAGTAACAGTGGTGAGAAAATCTCAGGAGGCTCAAGGAAAATCTGTTCAGTTCAAAGATGCATCCTAAAATTCCAACCATTTTCTACTGAAAAGTATTCCTCTTCTTCCTCCTTCTCCATGCAAAAGTTGCTCATTTTGAACGGGCTGTTTTTACACCTCGAGAGGACAGAGAAAAGGGCGTCCTGAAGATGGAGAGAGGACAGCAGCACTTTTTCTTGTAGTAAAGACTGTGAAGGTACAAAGAGGATGACTTTGGTATGTACCATTTGCGGAGAATAATTGTGAGCATGTAGAAAGAACAAAAACTAGGACAGTGTGTTTTAATCAGGGATGCAGGAGCGACATTCCTAGTTCTAAAGAAACCCAGTTCTCACACAGAGCCTGTGACAGCGATTCGCTTCAGAAAAAGCAAAATACTTTCCTTCCTCCTCCCCATTCTACACAGTGACTCAGAGCAGTAGATTCCAAAGCAGGCTGAAGCCTGGGAAATTTAACAGCTCAGACATAAATCTTCATTCCCAAACCCTTCCCGCCTGCCATGATTACTATCAGTCATTCTTACTAATTAAGAAGAAAACAAACATTTCTTACTTCTTGCTGTGGGGGGAAAAAGACTTTCTGCAAGACATACAGACAGGAACTTATTCAGCAAATATTATTTCTCTCCTGAAAGAGCTCGTTATACTAACAAATAAAGTGGTACAGGTCCCAGTCTCCAGCCTTGAGGACAAGTGGCACAGTATGGAGGTTAGTCATCTTGAGCCCACGCTTGAGTGTATGTCCTGGCTCCATTTAGTTTATATCATGTAGCCTGGGAGACTCTAGAGGAGCCACAAAGCTTTGAAGAGTGTCACTGACATTAAGTTACCTAGTAATGATAGTGAAATATCTCTGCAAACTTCCTATTTATTAGACATTTATTTTTTCATGTGTAAGATACATGATAGGTTAATTTAAAACACAGTGAGACAGACATATTCCAAGTTTTCCAGAAGTCTTCACTGGAACTTTTTATAGTTTAAAAAAAATTACTTCCAAAACAGAGAAAGAAAGATCTATCAAAAAACCCAGAGGATGACCTCCTTTCAGAAAGGCAAATCTTGAGTTTTATTTTTGCAATACAATTTGCTTCTACTCACTATTTCCCTAAAATTCTATTGAGATCTCTCTTCTTCCTCCATTAATGAGCGCACATCTATGCATATATTAGCTGTAAACTCAAAAAAAAAAAAAAAAGGAAGACTGTTGTGAGAGGCACATATTTTCCACATCTGGATTTGATTCAAAGGAAGGGGGAAATCAAGAAAAAAGGGATACAATAATGGCTTAAAGAACAAAGCAGGAAATACTATGGACATCTAGGAAAAGAATATTAATTTTGATGCAAATAATCGTCGGTTAGATGGCATGGTTCATGAATAGACTAATTAGGGAACTGGATCCAATCGGTAAGAAATACTTTTAAAGTTTGTTGCTCTGACTCCTTGTGTTGTTAAACAAAATGGAAAAGTTTGAAGTGCTGCAGGATGTAGAATGAGGTACTGCACGAAAGCAAAATACATTGAAACAGCAGTCAGGACTGAAACACAGATACCGAAATGCATGTGTTCTTTAGGAAAAAGAGAAATAGATGGAAAGGGGTGTCTGATGACGTTATAGACTGTGAAGACATAAAAAGAGATATGTTGGGTAAAACACTCTGGTCATGTCAAAATAATAGACACAGAAAAAATAATGAAGTGTGCTGGAGCAGCCCTAGAAATTATGCATTAAAACTCCCAGATTACATCTAGACTTGGGGGCAATGGTGGGGAGGCACCAATATCTAAGGAGGCACAAGAGGTGACTTGATGCAGACAATAGTTATTCTACTAGTTCAAGGTTTAAATACGTATCTATATTGCAGAAAAATGGGATACAGTTCACAATGGGTTTATCAAAGGTAATTACTGCCAAGCTAATTTATTTGATAATATGGCTGATTTTAAGCAAAGAAAATTATTGAATCATCTAACTGCACATCTGCATACGTATGATAGGTTACCTTATGCATTAACAGCTGGAAAGACAGGAATTATTAAAAGCACTGTAAATTAGTTAAGGAAATACTGAAAGGGGTATAACGACAGACAGTATTGAAAGGACATCTACTGAACTGGAAGAAGCTTGGTAACAAAGCTCCTCAGAGATCAGTTAGCAAAACTCCCTTGTATTAATTACTGAATATGAATATGACATAAGAAGTAGGAACACACAGTGAAAACTTGCAGATCACACAAAAATTAGGAGGCACCACCAGCAGAAAGAAAAAATGAAATGTCACACAGGTAAAATACCGTGTTCCATGTAAACACAGGTAATGAACAGAAAGTAGTGGTATCAAGTATGAGTTAATAGTGAAAAAAATTGCTACAAGTCAAAACTTAATCACAAAGAAAAGGGAAAGGAAAAAACCTGAAATGTATAAACTGGAAGATAGACTTTCACCAACTAATTTGATGTAAATATGGAAACAAGCTATGCAGTTGTAAACTATAAGCAGGCAATTGTTTTTTGTTTTTTTTTTTTCAAAAAGTATTAATGTCATTACACAGTGAAACCTCATCAGAACTGTAATTCTGATTTTCTTCAGGGAAGATTAATTTAAACTGGAAGAAGAACAGGGAAGGGGTATAGGAATGACACTGGGAATGAAGAGTGTACATTCACAGAGGATAAAAGGCATTGGCTTGCTCTACACTGCCAAGACTGAATAGGAATATGATTCCTCTGTAAAAATATAATCAGCAAAGCATATACACTGGAGATGAACGATTTAAGTCAAAAAGACAACATTGGCACAAGAACAAATAAGTATAAAACAGCCATAAATAAATTTATGCTGCAAATTAGAAGATTTGTAACTCCCAGGGCAGTAACATTATTGAACAGCCAACCAGAGTCCTGAAGGACAAAAATAATTAGCTCATGTTAAGACACAGCTTTATCATTTTATATTATAATATATAGTGACAGTAGGGGCCTGGACTTCGAGATTCCCTAGGCCCTTTTGTATTTTATATACCCATCTCAGAAGAGTTAGAGAGCTCTTCTTAGCCTGTGGAAAACTGGTGGGACTAGGCCAGTGATAAGAACATTAAGAGAAGGACAGGAAATATTAACTTGGCACAGAGCCACATTAAGGAATGAACTATTGCTTCCAAACTGGGGCCAGCTCCTCTATATGCACCTCAGAGAATGGGCAAAGTCCATTTCTGCTTGTGCGTGTCTGTATGTGGGTGTATTTCAAGATAATTTTGGGTAGGAAAAGGAGTAAATAGAAATAATAATACATTTCTGCTCAGTTCTTCAGCATAACTCACTTTCTTGTGCCCAGTTCCCTAAAGGTTAAGCTCAGAACAGAACTAAAGAGCCCAGCATTCCTTCCAGTTGCATAGCAAAACCATTCCTCTTTAGATATGCAATGCCTGCTTCATTCCTATTCAAATACTAATGCGCTTTTTTCTTTTTTAATATTTTTTTCATATATTTATTTTAACTAATAATACTTCACTCGTGCCCTCTGTTATTGGCACCTACAGTGCTATATGATAAAATTCTGTTGGGCTACGTGCAGAGACCTCCAATATATCCATTTTGTAATTTCTGTTTTTCTGTTGGTTTGGTTTTTTTGGTTGGTTGGTTTGTTTGTTGTGTTGGGTTTTTTTTAAATAGCTATCTTCAGATACTGCTTAGAGATTGTGAAAAGTGGTTTTCCTTTTATGAACTTTAAGCATGTGGCAGTGATCAAATGGGTACAGCTGTCCTTTAAGGACATTGGCAATTATTGTCATCATACCTCCTGTTAGGCAGTTCAAATTGCTTAAAACTTTGATAATGATTACTTGACTGCATTTAAATGAAGGTCGTTTACCCTTCCATTCCCTACTTACATAGCGTCTTTCGTGCAACATGCCTCAAGGCCCTTTCCAAAGAACACTAATCAGTACACAAAATTATATTGAAGCAAATAACCTTGTCACAAATTCCATTACACAGTAAAAGCTAAATAAAAAATAATAGCTTTCCTGTCTATATTTAAAAATATATATCCACTTAGTGTCAAGCTTTTCAAGTAGAAGAGAATGCCACAGAAGAGCACGGATCGTACTGCACAGCAAGGAAATGGAAAGTAAACTATTGCTACAACACACTGAACCAATACTCGCCCTACCTTACCAAAACAATAGGCAATTGTAAAAATCAATATTTTTTAAATGCTGGTTCACGTTAAACTCAAAAATTTTCAATGGGAATTTCAAAGGAACAGCTGAAGCCATGTCCAAGAGGGCAAACCAGACAGTGCAACAGAAATCGCCTTGTCTTGCAATAATAACTGTTTTAAGGTTTGATTAAGGCAAGACTGGCATCAATCTAACATTTACTTAAAGGAAACTTGTAACCATTTTGCTTAGCCTGCCAGTTCAAAATGGAAGAAGGATTTCTTCCCATAAATAAAGGTAATTTCTTATCTATGTACACATACAGCCTCCTCCACTGGCTCAGATGAGTCAATGTACTTCCCTTGCTTGCAAGTCTAGACGGGAGAGAAGATGACTGTTAATGTCACCTCCATAGCGGGTTTGTTGGCTACTTACTGGTAACCCTGATGCTGACTGTAAATGCAGCAGTGTCCACAAAATCCAGCAGGCTCTTTGAGTTGCTACAAATTGACATAAGTAAAAATATCAAGTAAAAACAGCCTGGAAATTACCTTTCTTCCTAAGCAAACAAGTGATTTGATTCATTTTAGTGGCAAACTCAGCCCTTCCCTTGTCACAAATAACCGAAACTGCAGAAAAACTATGCATGCAAGAAGCTAAAGTGACAAAAATCTTAGGTCACCAATAGATGTAGCATTGTATTTATAGCATTATCTGTGCTGCAGAATATCACACACACCACAAAAATCCAGTGATTGCTGTTGCAGATACGTTCTGCGGTAGTTTCTCATCTGAAAAAGCAGAAACAGAATGAAACCAACTGCAACCCTTCTGAAGAATGAAAACATCTTAAAAATCAGAGGACAAGAGCCACCCCATATCTCATATAATTTAACTCTTTTTTTTTGGCTGACAGAAATATAAGGGGGAAGGGCAAGAGAAGGAAGATTAAATACAAGGGAGAGCAGTAAAGATGCCCAGAAATAAGAGACTCACTCAACACTCTTACCAAGTATTTGCATTACTGCTGATTTTAGCTTGTGAAAAATGAAGAAGTTGAGGAAATGAAATACAAATTAAAGAAGAGAAACAGAATATTTGGAAAACTCATTTTAAAACCAGAGAGAAAACAACTGAAATACAAATAAATAAAACTCTCACTGCACAGTAATCTACAAGATGCCTGTGCTTAAAGTGATGAAACAGTCTTTGTTCAGAGTACTGGCTGCCAACATTTATACAAAGTTTGGCATACTATACGGTGATCTTTTCACATACAAAAACAAACACAATTTTCTTTTGGAAGCTACAAACCTCTTCTGCAATTTCAACTGAAATGATTTATTGGCCAATTGACACGTCTTGAATTAATTCTTCTTCAAGTATAACCTAGGAAATTCCATCTCCTATCAGTTATGTCAAATTTGACAGCCTCAGGTGAAATTTCTCCTTTTTTAATTATTTTATTATCCCATTAATTCTCCCAATCCATTAGTTACACCCCCAACTCCCCCTGTGAAGAATTCTCTTCTTCCTTGATGTCTATACCTTTCAAGAACCTCAAATAAACAATGTCCTCCCTTGGCAATCTCTTCACTATACTAAATATGTTTCACTACTATCATTTCCCTTCAGAAACCAGCTATTGCTTATGCATCAGTTTTTCTCCACCATTAGTGACAATTCCAGAAGGGAACAAACAAAGTGATCCTCTCAGAGCTAGAGGTATCCGATTTTCACTATTGTGTGCTACAATAGCTACATACACGTGCTCCCCCACCTCCTGCCAAAAAAAGTTTTGAAACTTGTACCTTGCAAACCATATCTTATCTGTTCCCTACTGTTCCTTTATGTGAGGTGACAATAAAAGGTGAAATGTACCATGTTGCGAATCTATCAATCACAAAAAGCAGTCTGTGTGTCTGTGGCCACGCTGGAGGGAAGGGCACAGTACAGATACCACTCTCAAAACTGCTGACGCCTGGGACAGGCTGCCCAGGAAGGCTGGGGAATCTTCTTTCCTGGAGACTGTCAAACCTCAACAGGACAAGGCCCTGACTAACTTGATCTAATTTTGAATTAGCCCTGCTCTGAGCAAAAGGTTGGGCTACCTACAGAGGCCCCTTCCAACCTAACTTGCTCTCTGTGAAACACTTAAGAATTTTTGAGCATTCCAGAAATACAGCATAGTACCTCAAATTGGCTGTGTGCTGAATTCTCCATTAGATCTTGTGTTGTGCTATTATTTCCCTTACAGTTTGATACCAGACGTGAGAAGTATAAAGACTGGACGACTTCTCCCAGCAGTATTGCCAGGAGATTTAGGAGACTGTCCAGCTTCCCGTGGTCTGTAGCCATTTTTACAAATTGTGAGAATAGAGAAGATGGATGGATCACACCGAACGGGGAGACAACCTCAAGGGAACATATAAGACAATCATCCGTACAGTGGCCATATCACCTGTAATGGGGCAAAACATGGAACTGTCCATTGTTTTGAATAATTCCAGAAGGATAACAGTCAGTAAAGCCAAGCATAGTGTCATCACCTTTGCCAAATGATCCCAGGTCTTTCTGGAATACAGGTTTCAGGCGTTTTTGAGAAGGGATTAGGTACGTATATATAGCTCCCTCCCAACATTAAGGGCAAAAATGGAGCCTGCCTTGTCTCAGACAGTCAATATATAACCTAGAAGTCAATCTAGTGGAGATCAGAAATTGCTGAACTTTCACTACTTTGTCTAAAATTTCTCAAGAATACCCTCATTTCTGCAGAAAGAATTGGAGGATCATATACTTCATCTTCTCCAAGACCTTCCTGTCCTTTTGATACTCAGTTATGGCAAATCATCAACCCACTGTAATACTGTTTCCCCAACACAACGATCAACTCAGCACTTTCTGGGAGAGTCCCTGCTCACAGCAGTAGACAGATTATTTTAGACACAACTGGAAACGGTGGAGTCCCTTTGGGGTTGGCTTTCACTAGCCTAGTATCTAATATAGAATAAATATGCTAAGAGCTCTGAGTCAAGTGTAGTATGCTCCGATAAAAAGGAAAAGAATAATAAACAAAACTATTAATGGCAGCACAATAAAAATAAAAATAAATAACGCACTCAAAAATAAGTGGCAAATCAAGCAAGCACAAAACTCTCTAATTCTAGAGAGTTCATTCTTCAAGTTATTGAGCATCACAGGAGTAATTGGCAAAATGAGCATATAAATCATTGCAAAACCTTGTGTGTTTTCCAGTAGGAGTGTGCCTACCCTAAAGCCAAATCAGAATTTCTTGAATTGGTGTCTAGGAACCAAGACAACAGCCTTGCCAAACTGGTTCTTTCAAAGTGCTTTTCCTTATAGAAGATTCACATTGGTAAAGTCTTCCACAATTACATTTCCTCTGGAACTAATTAAAGGATAACATTTTTCATAATCATGTTTTAAAAAGCTGATTTTCAAATGTTCTAGAGATACAATTAATCTTTAGAACTTTAGGCTAGGCTGTCAGAATAATATAACATTGGAAAGTATTTTCAACAGAAGTTGAAAATGCACCAAAACCCAGGCAGATTATCAGCTCTCAAAAGGAGGCCAGTATTTGGATTTCTTCTACCATTGTTTAAAGTTTTTAAATACATCTAGAAAAGGAATTCAGTTTTAAAAATCAAAATGATTTAGAAAGGAAACGTTGTCCTACGTCATTCAACTCCTATGTCTTATCCACTCAAGAAGAAAAAAAAATGTTAACGTAAAGTTTTATGGTCGAGGATGCAGTGATTATTTTGATTATCTGACAATCACAATTTGCTAACAATTTGTTAATCACAGAAGGCGGCAGGTTTATTTTTTACTTTGCTGCAAATGAAATATATATTATTGCCTCTGCTACAAACGCTCAGAGAGCCTGACTAAAGATTGCACATAATTCCCATAGTATTGTCTTCATTGCTGTGTGTCAACCGTCATGCCTCTCACCTGCTATCGTATGATAGATACACTGTCTTAAAGGCGGTCACCACAACGCAGCCACTTCTGGAGTGGAGTGACATGTGCTATTAACACATGGCAGATTATGATCCCTGTGCAGAAGAATGCTGTCTATCTGAAAGTACTACTGAAGAAATACAGGTGATCTTCAGTAAAAGACAAACGTGGCATGTTCATGACAGAAAAAACAAACCATGCAACTCAAAACTATAAATGTTTAAGACACTAACTACTTACGATCTCACTTTTTCAAAAGCTTGTATATCCACTAGCCAGGTAACCTTACTACACTGTCTGGAGAATTGGTTTAAGATATCTCAGTGGGACTTAGAGCATCCAGACATAAACTGGCTGAACTGTTAACCTGAAAGAAACCATTCAGTATTGCCCTAGAATTAATTAGTTCCACTTTAACATGGAAAAGGGTTTCAGTGGGAAAAGTGCCAGAATGAGAGCCATCAAAACAGACCTCTGGTAATCACCAGAGAGCAGGAGTATTAATCTATCTGATTAATCTGTTGAGCTGTAATAGTTCCTCAAGGGCAGTGTGATGAGTTGGTAAGTGAACCTGGTGTCATTCTTCTATCCCCTGCTCTAGAAGGATATAGGTCTGTACAAGAAAGCTTGCTGGCAACAGCAGTTCTTCCTATTTGCCCTGATAGGAACGGGTTGAAAGCAGCTGGATGCTTCTCCAGACCCACTAGATGCTACCTTTGCTGAAAATTTTGCAATGCTTTCACCAGAACCATAGTGTCTTTGTCAACATTGAGTAGGGATTGAAGCACTTGAGAGGGACAGTTAGCAATGATACAATGCTAGAGCTATCATGGAAGCCAATCCTGATATGAGAATAAAATATGTTCTGGTAATAAGGTCTGTCAGAAGAAGTCTCCCTGCCAGGGAAGCAGCAGAGGTTTTTGACGACCGTAGGAGAAAAGCTACAGAGTAAATATGATCATAACTGATCATACAGCTACTGTCAGCCTTTTGCCACATTAAAGCAGCTGTGCTCCATTAGTACATCTTAAAATTTTTGTCTTCTGCTGGGTATTTGAATGTTGGGAGCCACTAGGTCTGGGGAGGGAATGAGATTTCACTGTATTTCAGATAAGATTTCCCCCCTCCCACCACCACCTTTCAAAGAGGATAAACATGTTTATCTCATCTTCTGGTCCCTATGAGAAAACTTACTAAAGCTATCTAAAACTGAAGTGCTGGAGGAAGCATGATGGCAGAGACAATGTTATCTGCCAACCTCCAATAAGGATTTTGGTGACTGAGCAGAAATGTTTACGGTATCAGTAAACTCCTACAAGCATTTGGACTGACACCCGTGGGCAAAAACTGAGACAAATGCCAGTTATTGCCAAGGACAATCTGCAATTAAGAGTTTCACAGACAAAATATGAGACAAAGGGAACAGACAGGAAATCATTATCAAACAAACTGAAATAGAGAAACTGGAATAAAAATTCAGCATGTCAAACTATTCCAAGAAAAGACAAAATGATCCCAGTGACTTAGGGTTCAGAAAAGCTGCTGATGCTGAATCATCAGGAGCCATAATTTCGTGTGTCCACTTTCCTGATGTAGGAAATCCTCACACCATTTCTATCACCTTTTAAAAAGACAGTATTTCCTACTGAACTAAAGAGAAACCTATCGTATCTTAATCAGCTAGTCTCCACTTGGCAGCTGCATATGTGTAAAATATTTCTAAAGGGAAACGGGTCACCAAAGGAAGCATCTATTGAGCATCTTTTCTTTTACTCATTGACTTCCTATTTTTCCTCTGTGCATTGCAGAATTTTCCCCTCCTCTGTTGGCCACCTCAGCTCTGGAATCACACTGGGAGTCAATCCTTTTGCAGTCTCTGACCCAGACTGTTGATTCAATGCTATGAAAGATGCCATTCAGTTATAATCAGTAACTAAACCATAAAACTATATTATCACCTACTTTCATTCATTCACTCCTGTAATATGACTAAACACCTTTAACTTCTTTCATCAACTCTCTAGAGTAACCATGTCATGCAAGCAAGACAAAAAGTAAAGAAAAAAAAAAAAGATAAAGTCCAAATAGGCCTTTTGGAGCACAGTCAGATCATGCTTTACAACATGTTCCCATCTGCAAAATAATAGTAGGCAGCCCTTTAGCACATCCTTCTTTGTACGACAAATTTAGTTTCTTTACCTATAATTTTCAAATGGACACACGCGATTCTCTTAACCTTTCATAACAGACTTGTTTCCTACTCTTGCTGGTATCTGTATACCGACACCAGACTCCCATGAAATATCTCATCAGTCCCACTGCTGAATTCTGGTTTCACCTGATGTCACCTTTCATTACCACAGGCCATTTAAAACTCAGGCATTCTGCCATAGCAGAGGAGACATAAAAGACCAAAAATTACTTTAGAAAAATTATTTCTTAGAAAAAGTCCAGGAAGAATTTATAAGTCTCCTTTCTCCATTATTTTTTTCCCCCATCAGTAATTATTCCAAGACCTGAAGTTTTTTCCCATGTATTTAGCCATGCATTAGTAATAAAAAATATTATTTTCTTAACTTTACAAGCCTATAAGGCATAAAGAATCTTTTAGACAAACACAAGATGAATTCTGATGGAGCCAATCCTCAAGCTTGGAAATTATAAAAGTAATAACAGGTAAAGAAATCAGTTCTGTCTTCTCTTGCATGGCTACCCTGTGTCTTGTCAATCCATTACAAATAGGAAGAAATAAAAACAGTAACAAGCATTTCCAACAAAGATGAGAAGGAAAGGAATCACCATCAGAGAGAGAACATTTCATAAAATACTTTAAATAGGAATTACTTTAGTTACAGGAGACCAATAAAGATGGAAAAACAATCAATCCAACTAGCATGTTGATGGACCTCAACTTTTTCCTCTTGCAGAGCCTAGTAAAAGAATGGACTGAGAATTACTTTGCTTTATACCGTTCAGTCATTCTAAGTTTGTATCTCTGTGATGAAAGGATGTACCTGATAGAGTAAGTCCCAAGTCCAAGAATCTTTACCGGCCAATCTGTAGACCTGAATTATGAATTACCAATGAACCAACAAGTTTCAAAGGCTTGCCTTTTTGTGGAGGCTCAACACAAGACACCGAAGAGGCCAGAAAGTACTGCCTGAAACAGTTCTCATCCCAACTGCAAAGGATGATGAAAAGAAAATCTTCCTTTGGCATAAAGAGCAAAAATAATATTATAAAGATATGTCTTGAAATACAAGCCAGACATTTCACATGAAATTGTTCCTGTCTATTGTTAACTTCAAATGAAGATCTGGGACGCCTTCTTCTTCCTTCCTTTTAAAATTCTATTAAACACATCAAATTCAAATCATGAGAATCTCATATGTTTTAGAATAGGAACAGTAGCTTCTAAGTTGAGAGAAATAATTCTGAAGGAGGAAAAAAAAATAAGTTCCCTTACCCCAAGATGAATCCTTTAGTCTCTCTTCCTCAATTCCATCCTTCTTAAGATGAAGCTTGGAAGAAGAATCCATAGTTAGATGGATGCAACAAGTTACTCCCACCCATTAAAACGTATCTTTCAGCAAAAGAGAATTCAAGGGAAGAGTGAAAATGGTTTGAGGTTGAGCTGAAAGTTAGTTTTATAGCAGCTGGTCAAGAAGTCAAATCCAAACAACCTCTTCTCTCTTGCTTTTATCAGAACATAATCTGAGGAATGTTGTAGATTAGAGACTCAAACAAAGGAATTTTGAACCCTTGATATGCCTAAACAACTTGTCTTATCTGAGATGCAGTGGCGTAAATCTTTTGTAGTAACTCACACTCTTTGCCTAATTCTTTATAGAGTGGTCATATTCAAATATGGATAATCCATTTAAATAACAAGTTCTTTGGGATCCTTAGGGTTGGATGCAAGTCTAGAATGACAGTATTTAGCTAATACCTACAGATAAATGATGTGGAAGGGCTGTGGGGAACTGAGATTTATAGCAGGAAAGATTTGGGACTTGAACACTGTATTATGCAAAGACCCACATGTGAGTCTTTTCATTCTTTCCTCTGGACGACTGATTAATCCCATTCCACTACAGAAGCAGCAAGTTGTAAGATATTTTCTAAGCGCACCAAGCTGTTCCCAGTGCTATTGCAAAACAAAGTAAGAATATTTTCTTTGATGTGAAGAGAAGTTACATTCCTTTCTCCTTCAATTGCTAGCAGTGTTGAAAAACTACTTAGGTGAATGGCTAGATATCACCAAAATCTTGTTACACGACATATCAGAAACTCATTCAGATCAAGTGACAGAGATATGGAGATCAGTGGGGCAAAAAATAAGGGAAAATAAGAAGAAAAAGAGAAATACATGAATAAAGCACTTTCACAAACGCTTTCTTGCTTGTCAGCAGAGCCTTAAACACGTTCAGAGTATTTTAAGTGTCCCATCAGATAGAGATGATAATTAAGAGAAAGGGTACGTGAAGAAATATATGTGAAAGATATTTTGTGTCTACGGTTAGGAGAGCTGGAAGTGCTATGACACAGACACTGGACAAATGACTTAGTCTCAGAATTTCTCCACTCAGAATCCATGATGGCAACATATCTGCCTTCCAACAACCATTTCATTTTCATGGTTACTGCCCAAAATGTTTTCCAATCTAAGCCACTTCTTATAACAAACCTATAAAGTTTCAGAGTGCTGCAGAAAGCATTACAGAAATGCAAGCCATACTACTGGTTAATGCAGTTTCTATAAGTAGTAGTCATAATAAATAATTGAAATAATATGTACTGCTGATTCACAGTCAAGGGAAAAAGCACTTGGCAGACAGAAATACAGATACTGCTGAAGACAGGAACATTACACTTTACTGTTGAGACATACAATGCCTTCAACCGAAGACCAAATCCTAGCTAGCTAGAAAGCTCATTTGTGTCTGAGAACCCATGATAATGTATTGTAATCTAACAAATAATATTTAAACAAATGTTGTTCAACAGCATCATCTGCTCTGAAGGTCCATAACATACCAAGTTGTTGTCCTTCCCTATTTGTGTGCTACAGATATTGTAACAGCTCTTGTACTTCATAGTATACTGGAAGCTCATGCCACAGATGTTTTCCCCAAAGGTCTCAACAGTATGAAGGGACTCCATAGCAGTCAAGTCCTCATTTGCCAAGGACCTGTTGAAGATCCTGCACTCTAGGAATCCTTTCAAATTGTTTTGTGCTTTCTGGACAACATTTGTTAATTATAGGGGGGAAAAGGCATTTTATTTTACCTGCACTATGTTGCAGAAACAGCTATCTTTGCCAGTTGCCACACTGGACTTTCTGAAAACAGACCAAAAAAGCCAAGAGTCACTGTCTCCTCTGCTCTGTGCAAACATATACACCCACAAAACCATTCTGTTCGCAGTAAATAATTAAGAGGTGAATTACATATTTTCATAGACTATTTTCTAATAATATAATTGTTAAAATAGTGAGGGGTGGGGGAACCTGCTCTTCAAATTCAATCGGATAACAATCTTTCCCGTGGACCCTGAGCTTATCCCTTCAAGTTACAAAAACAAAAGCCCCAGAGAACTGGCAAACAAATTTATCACATTATTGTTGGCATCAAAACAGAGGAACTTTTAATCTATTTCAGCTGAAATCATATGATCCAGTAGCCTGGGGGAAGGGATATTAATAGCAGCCAGGGCAAAGAGGAGGAGAGAGCAACTTTCCTCTGCCCAGAGCCAGGCAGCAGGTTCTCCCCAGCTTTTCTCCACTGTCCCCCCGAGCGCATGGGGCCAGAGGGGTGGGAAGCCCAGCAGCAGTGAGCTCGCAGAGGCAGCATTGGGCATCAGGGCTCGGCGCTTTCTGACAGCCCACCGCAGCTACAGCTGAGGACTCACACCACAGCCCTCCCGATGCCCACTTTTGATCATAGCGCATTTGAAAAGCTTTTAGGCTACTTCTGCAACAGTCTCTGTGCTATTTGTACTCAGGATTGGAAAAGATGATGGAGACAGCACTGAAAAAAGTAAATCGGCTATGACCAAGTCCCTATCTCCTATTTAGTATTGATAACGTATTCCTTTAATGAGGGATAGGAGAGAAGAAAAAACCCAAAACAACGAAGGAAGATGAAGAAATGGCTTTCATCAACAGAAATGCATACATCAGCCAACAAGCTGAATAATCACAAAACGGGGAAAAACCCTGATCCAAGCATTAGTAATTCAATTAGTATTCATTGAAATAACATTGATTTTAATTAATCTATTTCACATCACTGTTCATATCCTATGTGCTTTCTATTACAGCTTAAAAATCATTAGTGTATGAGCCTGCTAAGTACTCGCATCTTTAAAAATAACAAAAAGGAGACACAAGCTTGCCAAATAAATATTTTAAAGCCTCAAATAGTCAATAATGAAAAATTAAATGTAATCACTTGTCACTGTGCATTGCTAATATGGAATACACTAGTATGTTGCCAGCTGTATTAAAAACATAACTTGATTCATTGGAATTTCAGTTTATTAAAATATTGGTAAAAACTAGAGCAGCCACCAAAGTATATACTTACCAGCTTGTATTTGCACAATACAATATCTGGCACTGTTCAGTGACTGACTGAAGCAGAACACTTCATTTATTCTACTGCTCTGCTCTGAGATCATCCAAAATACACAGGAACAAAAAAATGTACATGTTTCTGTCTGAAGTAGGCCCAGCAGATCGATAGAGAATATCTATGTCCATCACAGAGCTTTGCTGGAGATGATGCGGAACAAGGCGTATTTCTAAAGGAAACTCCAAGAGCCAGTGTAATTCCTAAAGCTCTGTGCATCACAGCCAGCCAGAGCCAGCACGCAAGACCTGCGCTTCTATGCTTTAAGACATAATTTCTTTTTTTCATGTTGGGTAATGTTGACACTTTGGTCTTGGCCCTTCAGTAGGGCACTTTTACCAGTGGGTCCCTACCAAGATGGATAAAAGATAAAGAAGAGAGACGCATAGGCAAATGCAATTTCATAGAGAGCAGCAAGACCAGGCTGAGCTGCCTGGTATACTAAAATGATTTTATAAGGAGATAAAAATAAGTATGCTTCTCTTTACATTCTCCTGTCATTACCCTTTATGCAATAGTGATATAGTGAATCCACAATTATTGTTACTATTTATTTTATTTTATTTATTTATTTTTATAATATATTGAGAAAATTTCTGACTTTGGATGCAGTCTGATGTTGTTCTATCCAGCTGGGTAACTACAAATCAGAGATATGACAGTCTAAGCACTTGGTTTTTAAACAAGGCTTTTTGCTTCCTCTAGGTCTCTAATTAAGCTCAGTCAATTTTTATTAGTTTCCACAGGTTCAGATTTCATTGCAAGGCAATCAAAATACTTTAAATCTTCTCACTGTCAGTCATCTGTCTTTACCCAAGAGAGCCTTTCACATCACAGCTTTTACCTTATTCTCCAACAATGCTCATACTTGTCCTTTTAATTGATACTTGTTTACACTAACGATTTCTGCTATGTGTGAAATACTTTCATGTGTAAAATAAACTGTAAGTAGCATTTCTCCATCTCCGCCCCAAACTCATTATCTAAATGCTACAGGTTACTCCACGTTTCTATATACACAAAACACAGAAGTGCTGATTTTCTTATTTAGTAACAGTTGTGGTCACCTTAGGTGTGCCGGCAGTTCAGCAAGGGGCACAGCCTGCTACTGCACATTATCACGGGATAATAGGACAGAAGAATTTACATTCCGGATACCTTTCAAAAAAATACCATAATTGGCTTATCAACAGTACTCAACCAAGCGCAATATAAAGCTCAGGCACAAGCTTATTTTATATACGCATACTTATTTAAACATATACTTGTATAGATAGCTATCTATATCTTTTTTCCACATCATGTGCAATATTGGAATACATTATCTTTTCCAATGGCATTACGCACTACCTTGCATCAGCCTCCAGTATGTAGATACAATAAGCACTACCACTTAAACTACAGAAATCTTTCCACACCACATCTGTAAACAACCTCAGTGCACTTCAGTTTCTACAGAAGTATGTATTTGTTAAAGCTTTTTTTACCTGAAAAAAGAAAAACACTAATAGCACCATGGGAGTTTCAAGAAAGGCAGGCAAATTATGATCACATTTACCATCTAATTTGCTCTCTGAGGCTTGTTCAAACAGTGCAAACATTGTGCTCCTCTTCTTCATTTGTTCTGACAAGCAGGATGACAACTAATCACCATCAAGAGCTTTCCCACTCTCCAGGCCCCCGTTTTCTGTTTATCCAATTTGATGCCTTCCAGCCAAGGAAACTGTTAGCCTTCCCTGCCACCCCAACTGAGAAGGCCAGCTCTCCAAGGCCGGATTTCAAGTAGAAGTCTTGTAGGGTGTGAATCCACAGTGCTAAGCAGGAATAAAACAAGCCATTTCTGTTGTGCAGTGTGTGATAGCACTAGCAGTGCGTTCTGTATAGGGCGACAAAAACAACCAAGGGAGGCAAAGGAGGTTGGAGACTGACACAGAAAAAAAAAGCCTGAGGAAAGGAGAGGCATCCTCTACCCTGTTCCTTCATTTTCCCCAAAAGGCAGATCTCTGATCCACCCAAAGCATTGCCATGCAAGTCCAAAAATGTGAAAAACAGGACCAAGAAAAAGCAAAAAAAAATAAATTAAAAGCTTGGAGAATACCAGAAAGTTACTGCAAGGATTTCTGTCCTTTGATAGATCTTCTCTCCAAAACTATTGCACTGATTGGCCTTGATAAGACCCAGCCACACAATCAAATTATCTTGGCTTAACGAGTTAAGCCAGTGTCATTGTCTACATGTCCCCTCTTCACCCAGAGCCTAGGCAAGACAACACAAATTGGAATGTAAAAGCATAAAAGCACTAAGCCACATTACCTCACATGCCTGTTGGGCTAAAATAGTATAGAGTAGATACCATTCCTTAGCAGATGCATAAGCCATAAAGATTTCAGATGGGCCACTTGTTATAAACCTAAAAGGGAAAATTATGTTGAAACTTTGATACTTAATGATATAAAAAGTATGTACGCACATGCAAATAAGGACTCACTACAATTCAACCTTACTGAACAGAGGTCATATCAAAACTGGGCAAGATGTCAAGCAACATACATGGCATGAACAATCACCAAACTTTTCATTCCTTTAGCTGTCAGATACCGTATTATTTCTGATAGTGTGAAGGAAATAATGTCAACAGGCAGATGGCTAACTCCAGATCAATCAATATTAAGAGGTCTTGATCTTCACATTCACCCAACCCATACCAAAAATTCTTTCTTTTTCTTTATAAGCTTTTTAAAAATGCAGCTAGGCTCTAATTGACAAAAGGTACACACTCTCTTACTGTTATTCATGTCCCATCAGCAGCCCATAACCCCGGCCAATGACACCAGTGTCACTAACCAACACCATTGCATTGGATATAGGTATACAAAATACTGACATTAGGAAGTCAGTATGCTACTTTTTGAAGTGGTATTAGATATTTTCCTGGCTCTTGCAATCCTGCTGCTTACACACATAATTAAACAGTCTGCACTAGAATACTGTTCTGGTTTTGGCTGGGACAGGGTTAATTTTCTTTCTAGTGCTTGCTGCATTTCAGATTTGGTATGAAAGGAATGTCAATAATGCATATTGTTTTTGTTGTTACCAGGTGATATTTACATTTTTCAAGGACTTTTTTCAGCTTCCCATAGAAGCTGAGAAGGAGCCTAGACAGAATGATGGAATGGCCAATGGAATATTCTCTACCGTAGATGTCATGCTCAGTATATAAATGGTGTTAGCCAGGAGATGGGTACTCACGATCGCTACTCAGAAAGGTACCAGTTCACTGGGTAGCAAGAGTGACATGTGCCATTATCATCATCATCATCATTATTATTTTCTTTTTTTGTTATTGTTCTATTAAACTGTCTTTATCTCAACCCACAGGTTTTTTCCCTTTCCCCTTCTTTTCTCCCTCTTCTCCCTGCCCTTCTCGGGGAAGGGGGAGAACTGCGTGAGCAGCTGCATGGTCCCAGCTGCTGCCTGGGGTTAAACCATGAAAAATACATTTTGAATCAAGTGATTTTCCATGAGATATTGAGAAAACTTGTTCTAATAGAGAGTGAATGTATGTGGGGGTGTTTCATTTTTTTGTTGATTCCTTCCCCCCTAAATGTTCTCCAAGTATTTTCACACCCTTTCTAACATCAGGAGGGGTTTTATCTTTCTAAAAGTTCACTCTTTTTTTCACTGCTTACTCAGAAAAAGATGTAGAAATAAAGTATGACAAATGCAAGTATCTTTAGAGCTCCATACTTGGCAAAGGGATAAAGAAGGACATATATAACCTATATCACATCTTACAAAAGTACTATTTTAAATGAGGAATTTTGCAAACGAAAGACTGCAAAGGTTTCAGTGAAAGCAGAAGTAATAAAATTCTTTGGAAAAAGGTTGGTATATTCTTGGGAGGGACAAAGGGGTAAAAAAAAGCCATTCCCCTTGCTCCTGCTGCTTGCAAAAGTACATGCAATTTCCTTTTCTGGAAAAAGATTTAGGGGACAGGAAGACCAAGGCTGTTGTCTCTGCTGCGTGTTACATGAGGGCTTTCAGTTTGCTCTCTATTACAATGATAAATATCTTCATGGCAGTGAGATGTTCCCCCACATCATCCTGCCATCTATGCATCACACCAGCCTATGGACCAAAGAGGTGGATTTTACTGATTTAATGATAGATCTGGTAGACTAATGGATTTTAGATTAGACCAGTCCACTCTCATGTCGATATATAATCTTCATCAGTGTCTGAGTCTGAAGATGTTAAGTGGTAGAACTGAACTACTTTCTCCAAATGCTTCTCATGTTATTTCTATAGGCTATGATACTTAAATGGTCGATACCAAATTCACGGATGTCTTTTCCTTTAGCCATTACTGCTGTTTTCCAGTGGTTGGCTGATCTGTGATTTTAATTTGTAAAGATCAATTAAGGCACTATCCCCAAAGTCACAGGACACTACAGAACTGCAAAAGATGAGCTAATGGATTTTTTTCATCCCGTCTGCTTCACAACATTAACTTGGAGGATCTTAAATTCTGAGCTTTTAGATCAGAGACAGATGTTTGCAGAAAGAAGCCGAATCCCAAAAGTAACTTTCTTTAATGATTAGTATCCTGTGCAACTTCAGTGATGTCAACAGAATCAAGAGGGAGGTAAATCACTGTGTGTTTTTGGCTGCTTTCCCTTTTCTGCCAATTAGAACAATCAGACTCTAAATTTCACATTGAGCTAAAAGAAATTAGCAGCGTTATCTTGGTCAAATGTTAAAGTAAATAGCACTTGAAGCGTTAATCATAATTGCAGTTTTTCAAGTTATTCATGTCGCATTCCCATTGACTCGTTTTCCCATGCTTACCACGGTGAATGTATTTTGATGAGCGGCATTAAGACTGCCTTGTCTGTGCCAAAGGAGAGACATGGGTCTCAGCTGCTAAAGCAGCAGGCTGCCAAAACAGCTGGACTCACCTTCCCCAGAGAAGCCTTCTGCTGCTTATGGGAGGCATTTGGGTACAGAGGAGCAGAGCAGGTGGGAAGACATGCTAAGAAGACAACTGCTTTCAGACATCCTTCTCCAAGCGGTGGGGAGAAGAGGGCAGGGTGCAGAGATGGGCGAAATGTAGACTCAGGCGCCCAAGAAAGGAAACACACCCGAACCCTTTGCTGATTCTTAAATGGCTTATAGGGAGTATGTTTTTAAAAGTGTTAAGAGTAGGAAAGAGGCTCCTCATAAGGAAAGAAAAGCTTTCTTGATGGGGAGGCAGGCTGTGTTTTAGGAACAGTACTGTAATTAATTCCTAACTACAGACACTATGTTATAAACAAGCACAGACTGCAAGATCTTACAAATTGTTTAACACTTGCTGAAGATGACAGCTTAAGAAAAATTCAATTAAAAATATAAGCAATATATTTTGAAATGTAATAATTTCAGCTTAAAAGAGTTTAAGAGAGATGCTCTTTCAATACTGTAGATGTGTAGAGGATACTATCAAACATCTTCTGGTCTTTCCACTCCTCATAGCTCTGCATGCACCTCTCTGAGGCCGGCTCAGACTCAGTGCAGGTGTTTCCAGCAAACGCCCTTCTGTGCTGCGTGGGATTTCTATGCAAACTCTGTCATGAGAAGTGGCAAGCCAGAGACACCATGGCAGTACACAGGAAAGGAAGAACCACTGAGTAGCCACAGAGTATTGAGAGCAGTTGTGTAATAGGAGCAGTTGTTTAATAGGACAGTTTCAGAGTCCACTGAAATCAATGGGAATTTTGTTACCAACACGGACAGGATTTGGATTTTCTCTAAAATATTGTCAAATAAGCAAAGCCAGCCAACTTCAGAAAGCTTCATCATTATGCTTCAGATGCTACAATCCTAGGTGGTGCCTGAAATAATTTTAGATTACAATTTCAAGTGGAAGTCTTTTCAACTTGGTTTTCCCTTCAAGGGCAGGTTTCCCTATAAAACAAGAGCAGTAGTCTCTTGCATTTAAACTTTGCGTGAAAATACGTATTTCCAACACACAATAATACATTTTTTTACAGCTGGGTAGGTTACCAGGAATTAAACAGCCCACAACCTTGCAGTGACTTACTTACACACCATGAAAAAGGACATGTAAGAATAGACTGAAGTAGAAAGGAGTCAAGCTATAAGAGGACTAGGAAATGCAAATATTTTACCTTGTCTTACTATCACTAGGTAGTTTTCAGAGGAACCACCAGCTACACAAATACAAAGCAAAGTACAAATCCTAATCGTTCTTATCTTTTGTCTATACTCTACATGCCTGAGTTAACTATTTAAACAAACATTAACAAGTGAGCTAAAGTAAAAAGACATCTAGTTTTTTGATCTTCCTAAATGCCACATGAAGGTCCTATACAGTGGGCCAGTGGCAAGAAGCCACATCAAATAAATAGGAAGGATTTACTTCCTGTCCAGCTACTTGCACAGCCTTTCTCTAAAGCAAAAATAACACGCCCGAGTCTTGCTGAAGAGGGAAAAGCATACTTCTCTCTCTAAAACAGTCACTAGTATAAATCCACTACAAAGCCACACAGATTGCCAGTACAGTCAATAACAGCACATCTAACCAAAGCACGCTGGCTACAGAGCCAAAAGCCCTGCTCGTATGTACACTACTGCGTGCACGTGCTGGTCCAGGGTGCTGTGCACCAGCATGGCCAGTCCAAAGCACGCTTATCACAGCATCATCATTCTTCCATTTTAAGTTAAAAAGCCAACTAAACCTATATTGCACAAAAAAAGCCCTCCATAGTAGATTTTTTCCAAGTTCAATAAGAAAGGTATTGTATCAAGTGGCAGTAGCTAGGCAGTCTTTATTGGGCTCATAAAAGATTATGATTTTGCCCTATTCTCTATATAAGTGAATTTCTTAAAATATCATTTTTAAAATGGCACTTCTTCTTCTCATGATAGTGTTTCTTTAATATATTAACTTTCCCACATCCCATACTTTGATGGTTCGGCAATTTTCTAGTTCATTTTAAATCAGTTTTTGACAAAACAATACCAACATTTCAGTATGTGTCCCAGCTGAATTTTACAATTTACGTTTCTTTTTGAAATACCTTCTTACTGAATAGCTTTAGCAACTAATAAAATTCTTCAATTTTAAAGCTGAAAAAATCACATTAAGCACTAAATTCATGAGGAAGGGGAAGGATTAGCGATACTGAGTGTTCATAGTAGATTTTGGTTTTAACACTAGAAAAGCTTTTTAAAATCAGTAATACATTGTAATTTACAGGTTTCATACACACCCTACTTTATGGATATTTAGTTATAGTTCTGATGTTTTGACATATACATACACAGATGTGTACACAGGTGCATAAATGTATACATGTACGTACATGTATGAAAATATATAAGTGTATATATATATACAGATACATATACACAGACACATACATACATGCATCTAAGCCATTGCCGTTAATTTTCTCTGTTCTGGTTAAACGATAATGAACAAAAAGTACAGTGGAAAGTCATCACTATGAAATTAAATTTATTCTTATGTGTTAGATACGATGCAATAACTAAGCTTAGCAGAACCCTGGTGAAGACATATAAGCGTTGTTTACATAAATTGCGCATGTTAACAGTAAAGCGAACCACTAATAGGTCCCAATCTGTGATTTATGATGACTTTGCACAGTAACACCATGATAACTAACTTTTAGAAATTACGAACTCCTATCGCTTTCTCACTTTTGAAAAAAATATACAGCCTTACCATGAGAGCTCATCTAAAACCAGGGATACAAGCAGAACTGCAGATCCAACTGTTTCAAAAATCTACCACACTCAACTCCTAGCATCTGCCCATCCATTGGAGACAACCTTTCCCATCTGAGACAGGCACAATTTTGGTCTGCTTCAATACAAAGCAAAAAACCCCAGGTTAAAATTTCCTTTAGTTCATCTGTGGTACTTTTCTTCAACGTCCAACTGAGAGAAATAACTAACGGTTGAGGGCAGGATCTTCCTAGATGGCTCCAGCTTGATTCACAAATTGGACTTTTGCAAAAAAAACCCTGCATTTTAAAATCAAGCTCTGTAAACATTTCAACTAATGTGCTTTAATTCTAGAATGAACAAAGAATGTTTAAACTCTCTATAGCTCTAGCATTTAATATTAAATACATCTTCTCTACAGTCCATATGAGATCTTTTTCTTTAAACATGGGCTAAGTACTTTTTTCTTAAATATTTGTATTAAAGAGCAAGGTCAGCTCCAGCATTCCTAGAAAAGGGCACCACAAAAAGCCACCTAAAAATGACACCAAGAGAAGGGCATGTTAGACATCAGGTTTGAGAGGGGAGAGCAGCTATGTTTAAGTTTGCCTCAGTCTCTTCCACCGGTAGTATTTTGGTGAACAGAAATAACAGCTACAGAGTTTTTGTTATTTCAGTACCATTTATAAGATATTTTTGTTGTATGACCCACACAAATGTATAAATATGTATTTCATAAATGATACATACCACAGAGCTTTAAGGTTAATTTATTTCATGAACAGGAATTTTTGTCCCTTTACTCCAATCCCCATTGTCCCAAAGACAACTATGTTAATAATTTTATTTTGGTAACTGTCCTGGTAAATATTCAGTTTCCATTTCCATTTCTTCTAAAAAGGAGAAAATGCCTGGCTACAGAATAACAAAAGGGTTTCCAATTTCTGTCGTCATTTGAAGCAATTGGTACAAAAGAGAGAAAATTCAAGAACTAAAGTTAATCCTGCAATGAGTATGCCTTAGTGGGTCTCATTTTGGAACTGGCTGCCTTTGCACTTGGATGTATAAATGCTAATTATCAAGGTCATTACAGATTTGTGTGATATTTTAGGTTTTCTTTCTGCCTTTCTATTAACCTGAGAAATAAAAGTGTTCTTCCTAAAAATATTATTCTAAAATTCTAGAATATCTTAGAATTGTACTAGAGAGCTGCCTAGACTTACTCTCTCCAACGGTCTCCTCTCTCTTAATTTCACAGGAATCAATTGCTACAATTACTGCTGTATTACTGCATTGTGACATTAAGCTGATGTCCCTCCATAAATAATAAGTACCCTCTATTGTGACACATAATTTCTAAAGCAATGGTATATTCTCTGAGAACCCCCCCCAAAAAAGTAATTCTCAGATCATAACTGAGGGACAAAACAAAACAAACAAAAAAAAAAGAAAGAAAAGAATAAAGAGATCTCAGCCTGTTTGCAGGTGAAGTACATTTGGAGGAGGACTCACATGGGCAACCCTGATATATAAACCTTTTCCTGCTATTTATTAGTGATTGATGTCCAATTCCGAACCACTTTCCTTGCTGGGCCAAGAGAACTCTGACCGTTTGTGTACCATGCAAAGCCTCCCAATTCACTTCAGGCTGGCAAGGAAAATGGGTATCAGAAGAATTGTGATTAGGGCAGAGGACAGATCTTTTGAGAAAAACCTGCTAAAAAACATCTCTGAAGTAATTTGTATTAAATCTAGCATGTGCACTTTTGGATTTGTAACTGAAACAATTAAAAAAAAAAATACAAGATAGATACACTAATATTACAACGGCTAATTTAATTAATATCTGAAATTTTGCAGATGACTCCTCCATAAATTGAGGGATTTTAACAAAGTATCAGCAACACAACTTTGGTGCTCAGGATCCACATTAATGCTTTGTTTCCAGATCAGCTGAATAAAGACCTTGTAGCCAGCCGCAGAAGCACTGATGTTGGGACCATACTAGGTAACAGCAGGATTGTACAGAACAATATTCAACATGCTTGGACCTAGACCCAGGCATCCTTCATGCCCATGTTTTGCCAGATAATTCTGTTTTAATGTCTGCAGAATCAATGACGGATGGGAGATCTAATTCAAGCAAAGACCTTTGGGTGAAGCTAAACCAGCAAAATAAGTTCTGTAGCTGCTGTGGTGGGTTACCATTAGGGAAAGATGGAAACTAATGGAAACTTTCTGTCGCATGCCAAGATTGACACTGGACAACTGAGGCAATGATAATAGGCTTACAAGAGGTGATAAGACTACAGAGAAATGGCGATACCGTGGCATTCACCTTTGTGCTGTCCTTCCTTGTGTCTTTAATATGTCCCTTCAAACAGGTTATCCGCAGGGGTGCTGAGGAGCTCTCATTTTGGACAAAGACACAGAATAAAGCGGAGATGTCATGTGTATGTCAGGTAATGAAGTCTCACTGCACGCTTTGTCATACAGGAGTGAGAAGCAGAAAAGTAAAATACCCCCCAAAATAAACTGAGCAAATATGGTGCCCAACCAACTTTCACTTCCCAAAATATAGTGAATAAGAGAGTTAAATTGTATATCTGCAGGACAAAGGTACCGGTAAAAGAGGTAGGTAGTCAGACGCTTTAGGTAACAACTGCCTCAAACACAGGACGCGCATACCAGCTTTATATAAATTCATTTGAAGGTGGCAATGAAGTTATTCCAGAATTTGAAGAATGCTGTTCTCCACACTGTGTGATAAAGGAAAACAAGTGACATAACTGTTCAAACTGAAAACAGAGAGAAGTGGATTTAGAATTGATCTTGGATTGAAAGAGGCAACCATGCAGTTTAGTGGACATTATTGAAGGTGAGTATTATCTGATGGGAAGGATGGGTACTTACAGAAGACAACAGACTTTCAACATTAGAAAGAATTCAAAATATTACAAGAAATGTTACAGGAAATATTGGCCAGAATTTCAGGCTGGAATTTAACAAAAACACCTCTTGGAGTTATACCTGCTTTGACATCTATCATGTGGAAATAGACAACTATCAGCATGGAAATACACAGGTTAACATACAGGGGAAAAAAGCCAACAGTTACATGATTTTGCAGACAATAATCAAGAACCCACAGAGAATGTATGGTAGGGACAAAGAAATGACAGTAGTGCCACTAGCAAAGAAGAACTATTCACAGGAGCAGTGGACACCTTTGTAAAAGTATAATTTATTTATTTATTGGGGGGGGGCTTTCTTCAATCAGAAAACTTTGATGACATAAAAGAGAGAAAGACTTTTACTTGGGTAATACCGTTTTGAACTGGAGTGGGGTGAAAAGCAAGACAGCATGGCCAGAACGTTCTGAGTAAGAACCAGAATTTTTGAAGGCTAAAGCTGAGCAAACATGCACATTTCAGAGAGTAGAAGCAACAAATCTAGGCAAGAAGTTAACTGAAAAAGCTGATTTCACGGTGAGGCTATCATTGACCGGCTCTACCAGACAAACAAAAGGTATAATGATGCTTTGGAATGAGCTTTGGAATGAGGAACATATGTAAAGAATTTTACGTCTAATCCAGTTGCTGATTTACACCTGAGTAAAGTGTTTCTAATGAAAATCTTCAATAAGTCAATCAATGTTTCATCTCTTTGTTAGGATTTGCATCAGAAATCCTTTATATTTTCTACAGGTGTGTCAGTGAGAATATTACTGGCATAATGATCCTATGATGGTATCATTTAAACATACAAATATCCTGAGCACTAATGAAGATAAAAAATACCCACTGAATAAGTCCTTAAGACAGCTTGGTATTGAAGAGAATCCAGCACTGACTAAAATGGGTCTTAAGCTATCTCCATCCCTTGCTGAAAATGCTCAGCAAACTTCCCTTTCTTCCCAGGTACATATAGCTTTTTTTCTTTTTCAGCAATCAGTGGAAGATCTGCAAGCTGAGGTCAAAGCTCGAAAACCTTCAGCAGCTGTAGACACCCTCTAGAACACTGGACAAACTTTAATTGCTAAAGCATTTGTCCAGAATGAAACAAATTTACTGGAGTACCCACTCCCTATTTCACCGAGGAGTGAGTTTGCAGTGCAACATGGGACTATGTTTAAAAATACAGAAATTTCTAAGGTATTTCAGAATGTACATTTAAGTATACATAAAAATCATTCAGGGGTTGAAAAAATATCTAAGATAAGGGCCGGAAATACCCTGAAGGGACCTAAAATGAAAGGCCAGAAATGGAATCTTTGGAGTTGGCCCATATGCCAAAGAACACAATGAATAAGTCAACATAGGCAGTACAAAATATTGACACTGCAGCTCTAAGTAGGATAGATTTGTTTATGTTGCTTGGAAAAAAATACACTTCTTTTAGATTAATATTCTCATTTTGCTGAGACAGCAGCTCCTAATAAAATGACATCTAAGCTGGTGATGGTGTATATGCAGTATTTGTATTAGATACAGCACAGCTGACAGTAATATCTGATAAAGGACAACTTATTAAGCAAAAGCATAAGTTGTTCTAAGTAATGCAGTGATCTGAAAGTTTTATCCTGAAGTCTGATGGATTTAATGGACAACAACAATGCAGATACTGAAAAAGGTGCCTAGTTAGATTCCAATCCATGCTTAACACAGCAGTATCACTACTTTTTTTGATGAATGCAGGCAAGCAGTTCTAATTTTTAAAATGCTACCAGAGAACATACATAGAAAGAAATTAATATATAATGTATATATTAAATTAATAACACTTAGGGTTCCTTGCCATTCCCACCGCATATGCATAATGTTTCACAGTGGGAAACGTTAGTTGCTAGTCTTAAAGGATGCAAATGATCATCCTGGGATTGCTGGGTACTATAACATGGGAGAAATAGGGCACCCTATTCCAGTTCAGAAAGGAAGATGATAGGAGGCACATCAAATTTACCTTTTTGCCTAAAGGAACCTTCATCCAGTAACGATAACACAATATTTAGACAACTGAACAACAAAACACAATCCAGTCAGAGAAAATGGGCTTTCTGTCTTTAATTAATACTAGATTCAACTTCTTAAGTCTAAGTACCAGTGCAAAACATCTTCAAGTCTAACTGGATTAGGTAATAAAATTCACTATTAGGCTAGTTGCGTATAATTTGAAATTGTGTTGAATGCTGACTTGCTTTTTTAGCAGTACTGTTACGGAACCTTGGAAAGAAATGGCATTGTGGACTGAATGGCCAAGTTTCTAAATCCCACACAAAAGAACCAGACAGGGCACTATAAGGCTTTTCCACTTCAAGAAGAAACTGTTAGATAAGGTGTATTTTTTGCAAGCATCCTAAGAAACTGAGTAATCAGTGACAAACTGATTTCCCAGACTGCTATGCACTCTTTGGCCATGGTCAAGGATGTGGCTTTGGAGTCTGGTTTTTGTCAGGGGAAGACCACTCCTAAAATCATAATTTATACTAATTCAGAAATCAAATGTAGGGTTTATTGCTCGAGAGCCTGGCAGCTGAACAGCAATATGCGAGCTCTACCCTGTGAACAGTATGTACTGTAGGCAAAATTGTTAGAATGAAGGAAGACTAAAGATGAAGCCAAGACTCCTGGTGAGATCTATCAGATGCTTATTAGCGCAAAAGATTTCAAAAGCTACATGACAGAAGGGATAAAACAACAGAAAATAAGCTAGGATAGTGTACAGTCAAGGAGGAGACATGGAAATATCGGTGCTATGTGTGAATATAAGCTAAACATTTGTAAATGCAGTTCTGGAGAACAAGTGATGTAAAAAGAAGACAAAAGTACTGACCTACTTCACGGCTCTTCGCGTTCTGACTACCTCATACAAGCTTTAAGGCTAACAGTTCATCTTCATCCTTATTCATTCACAATCATCATCCAACTTTCTACTGAAGGCCTCCCTTTCTCCTCATCTGCCAAGAAAACTGCAAGGAGGTTATTAATGTAATGCAATGTGGAAAAGCAGTTGAATGAAACAGTGTCATGACACTCCAAGTATGGTGGAAACTTCTTCCAAGAATCTCTGTATCAAGTCACCTTTGATGTTTATAGTAGGCTTATAGCTCCATCCCCCCAGTTAGCAAACTTCTGTGCATATCTACTGAAGAGGAAAGAAAGAAAAGTGTCTTTGCCTCAGGATAAAGGAAAAGGGATTTCAATTATGACTGTTCTTGACGATGTCTAGTATGATAGGAACTTGCTGAAGACTGAGTTCCTGGCAAGATACAAGGGGAGAGAGACCTTTGAGCATAACTGTAATTTTGTTAGAACGTTAATTAAAATCCATATTGATCCATAGAGGAAAGTATACAATAGAAAATTGGTATATACTATGTCTGATGCTGGAAAGTCATTCATAAGAGTACTCAGGCTCCGCAGGAAACACAGTGGTATCACTGACACAATAAAGGGCCCTAAAACTAAATAAGGTACGTGGCCATCACAGTACTATGCTCACTTGAAAGACAAGGTGGGGAACTATGATTGATTCTATTCTAACTCAACAGCATAAAGCACAGAGTAGATAAAAAATGGGACATGAACTACATGTTTATAAAGACTTTAAAGGAGAAATGACTTAAGCAAAATCCTTTAAGGGAATATTCAATACAAGCAATATGCCAACAACTTTGTCTAAAACCTCCTGCACAAAATTGTCAGAATCAGACATATTTGCCACTTGCTTTTTCTTTTTTTCCTTTTTTTTTTTACATCATATATCACTGCAAATATTGATGTATTTCAATAATGCACTATAAACTATTTTAATCTCTGCTGGAAGTTATGTGGTAAGTACCTTTTTTTTAAAACAAATCAAAACACAACCCCTCCCAATACTTAAATGAGAAGATGGCAAACAGACTTTTCCATGAAAGCGAAGATTTTTCTCAGCTTTTTAACTAGCTAATCTTCAAATAACTACTAGTTATCCCCACAGAATTTGCATAATTTTCCTTTCTTTGAATAGCTGGAAAAGACAGGAGGTTTTAGAGTAATTTTGTTAGGGGATTCTCTTAAATAACCATGACTACATACAGTAAAGAATCAAAATGTACGGTAGAAACTGCAAGGTCCAAATTGTTAATCCAACAAATTGATGACTAGGAAATGCAGCATGTATTTACAGTGTTGATTAGCGCAAGAGAATTGAGAGCATCCTAAAACACATGGAGCCCAACAATGCAATATGCCCAACCAGTATTTATTGCTGCCTCTGTAGAAGCAATTTCCATTTTGATGCGTTCTCTCACACACGATGTTCTGAAACAGTTAAGTAACATGAAAAATACAGGTTCAAGATTATATCTGTCACAGATGAAAATACAGCATTTATGCAGCATTACATAATAAAGCCACTGGTTTATGGACCCAAGGCCCTCTTGGGACTGTCACAAATCTATGTATTGTCATACAGTGATAGATTTTTACATTTGCATATGTGAATTAAAAAGAACCCACATTAATAACCAAACCAAACACAACATAGTTATTGAGTCTAAAGGGCTGAGGAAATTTAACAGTTTCATTTGGTTGTTGTAAAGGTCATTCACTATTAGTTCACAAAATCTGTCTGGAAAGCCACCTATCTTAGCCAAATTTCATAAAGAAATCAAGGATTCTGTTAAAACCACCTAATTCCAAGGGGGATGCCAACAGAGAGGGCATATCTGCATTTGTTCTGTACTTAAAAGACAGCAGAACTGCGGGGAGGGAAGAGACTGCTGACAGTTCTTTGAACGCTTATTTTAGAAACTAAGAATGAATTAACTCTATCAAACTGTTTGTGTGGCTGGTATGTCTAGCAAGTAATTTCTAAAATTCTACTATGCTAATATAGGTGAACTTATTAACACTGATTTTTTGCCAAATAAAATATCAATTTTGTGGAAATAATCAATGCTAAGCATGGAGCTCCATAAGTTTATGGAACTCAACAGATTTAGGAAAGAGATTATGTGACATGGTACCTGCAATAACAGATGAGTGGACTGATGATCTAAGAGGTCTCTTCCACTCTTGTCCAAAACTACTACATACAAATTAGATACAGGTTTCACTAGTAGCTTAATCCAATTTTGGACGTGAATATTCAGAGTTGAAACATGAATACGCCCTCTCACTACATCATCCAGTCTATTTCATTATTATTTCAGCTCATGGATAAGTCCTGCACACTGCCATAGCCATCCCTCTCTCTCTTATGATTTAAACTAATAGCACAATTAGCCCAATGAAGGATTACACATTGAAATTTCTAATGCTCAGAAGTTTAACTAGAGTTCTCCTACCCTTAAGTATTAGATAATGCAAAAAAATACATCTTCCTCACATGTTTTAGCAGTAAGCATTATGTATCTTCTACCATATATAAAAATCATCATTGCTACGAAAAACTGTATGTAATCCAACACTCTGATATCTCTAAATAAATTTGTAGACATATAACATAAAAAAATATAAAAGTACACATCTGTACAGATCTGTATAGATCCACATCTGTATAGATTGCCACATGATTTTGGAATTTGGAAAAAATAGAAGCAAAGGCCCCATAATTTACCAACAGTATGCTCTTTTTTAGAGCACTTCATAGGACCTTTCTTTAACCTACCTGACATCCCTATAGAGCTGGAATGTATAGACTGATTTTTAAGGCACAGAAAGGGAGGTAAACAAAAAAATTCCAAAAAAGCACAAAACGCCAGGCCTCCAAGTTTTTTTTATAGAGAATTCAAACCCACTGAAAAGTTACCAGCCTTATTTGGGGGTATTATCTTTAGTTCTTGACCACTTTTTCATGGAATTCTCTCCATCCCCCTATCCCAAGAGAAAAACAATACACTCAATCTGGGGAAGCCACCTGTGCTTTTTAATAGCCTTGCCTGACAAAGAATAGGTCTTGTAATAGGTGAGATACATAAATGGAAAACCATTCAACATTTGAGAAAGGTGACTAAATTCACTAGCCTAGTGTCAATTTCTAATTCCTAGGTCTGTTTTTTGAGGTTTTTTTTAAAGGCCATTCATGAAATATTAGAGATGCCTGTCTTATATTAATGTTGTGTCCTCTGACATCCACTCAGTGAAAGATAAAAAGATGGCATTAAGTTTTAGCAGTGAAGTGAAATGTTGCATGGTGCAAGGTGACCCAGTCTCATTTAACAGATTACCAAAATATAATCAAATAAAACCTATGATCTTTACACTGGCAAAAACAGTGCAGCAAGAGGACAAATATAATTCAAAGAACTTAAAAGACCAATTGAAATGAATCGAGTATATTTGTAACACGTAAGTGAGTCCTCTGCAACTATCCAGTCCTTGTAATGGCATGCATATTGAGAGCAAATTTTAGTGCAAGCGGGTTCAGCATTCCCTTCAGTTTTATCCTGCCACTGTATCTAACCCAAAACAAATGTCCCAAACTCAATTAAGCTGTTTGATTACAATAAAAATAGTCCTTGCTCTTCATTTTAGTCTCAGTATCTACTGTCTAATAAACTCATAGTTCACAGGGAATGCATTGTCTAACTGCATTAATCCACAGCTTAGAAAGGAAAACTCATACCAGGCTGATGATGTGTATGGAATTCAATTATACCAAGATAAACTGCCTTGGGTTAAGATTACCAAAAGAAAACTTTAGGGAGCACAGATTTTATAAAACCGATCTAGACTTAATTGATACAATTCTCACTCAGCTCATTTTTGATTGTTCCTACGATTTTCATAGACCTTTCTCTAACGTGTTTTCTGATAGCGACTGACAAACTTGAGATATTTTCATGATGGACTTTGGCTGTAATCCACTATGGCAATTCCTCCGTTTCTAAACCCTCGCATTTAGTCCCTCAAATCCATTCACTGAGAGCTGCCTCACCTGCCACTCTGATTGCAATGCCTCCCAGACCCTCATCAGCTCACCTCATCTATCCACTGTCACACAAACTTGGGCTCGATTTGCTGAAATGGAGGAAACTTCTACTGGGGTCGAACGATGTAATTTGGGGCTGAAACTAAGTGAAGCTTGCTGGTTTGGATAGAGCGTTAGGTGAAATTCTGTCAAACAAATCCTGGGGAAAAAAAAAAAAAAACAAAAAAAAAAACAAAACTCTGAATTCATGCCTGTATTTTGCAAGGAACAACTCCTTTAAAAATAATTTCTAAGTTTCTTAAATTAATCACAGTGAGCCTGGAAAAGTGCAAGCAAGATTAAATGAAAAATTTCTCTTTTTTATTTTTATTTTTTAAATATGGCAAAGAAGATAAGAAAATAGCTAAATCTCCCACAGAGTTGCTCCCTTACTTGCATATTTATTGTTTACACAGTTTTTCTCTAATAGTGAAACTCTCCTTAACACATAGGTTTACGCTATTACAAGGACAGACACTGAACCTAGAAAAGTTAAATTCCTTCTTCAACTCTGTTTGGAAAAAGTACAAGAAAACCAAGAAAACAAAACCCACTGAAAGTAATCAAAGGAAAAAAAAAATCTTTCTTTTGAAAAAATTAAAACTGATGAATAAATGTAGCAAAATGTAATGACTGTTTGTTACTTTGTTTTAAAATGCCAGTTCTGTACCAACTGCTTGCCCTTACTGCTGCAAGCCAGTCTTTAGATCTCATGAAACGATGGTGCAGTACAGAAAACAAGTGTTACAGCAACACTGGGAAAGAAGTTCAGGACTGTAAGACATTTGCAACATTGCTGTTTTAATTCTGGAATTTTGCTCAACAGAAACAGTCAAATTAAGGCAGTACAAAACTAAAAAATTTAGTTTTGCCCTGTATTTACAGATGTGTAAAACAAGAAGAAAGGATGGAATGCCAAACATACTTTTACTTCTACTACACAACATTATGTATACGGTACGGGGCAACGTACTTTGTGTGGACAATGCGTGATTCATGATCTGATTCTGACCTAAGTACATCAGAAGAGCCCTGTATTTCACTCCAGTGCCCCAAAAGGCATCATCTAACAATGGGCCTACCCCAGCCAACGGTTCACTGTCCTTTAATGTAGCAACTGGTAAAGTACTGGCAGCATTTAAATGGGCGTTCTTTATCTAACAGGCACAAGGCACAGGGAGAGAGAGTGAGGGAGGAGGTGATGGAAGCTGCAGAGTTAAAACACACACAAACATCCACAACTTCAAAAATGTACTATTAATACATCGGGAGATCTCATTGAATGCCATTTCTTACCCACTGTGCCCAGATTTGTGCCACTAAACACAAGGCTTAAGAGCCTAAAAAAAAAAAAAAAATTCCAACCATGTAAAACTAAAAAAACCCCTCTGTATAATAAAACGGCAATAAAAATCCCTTACCAATTATTCTACTACTTTCTCAAAATAGGAATAGCGTCTCTTATGCCCTAATTTTATCATTTCCTTTGCCCCATGTTAAAACACCAGGGTAATTATCCTTTATAAAGGTTGACTGAGGTCCCTGTGAAAATCTGCTCAGGGTGATTATTAGTTGTCTTTTTTGTTTGTGGAATTTAGGCAAGAATGTTTCAAGCTGTTTGTCAAAATAACCGCTTGATCTGCTTTAGTATTTTTGTAATTGTTAAAAAAATAGAATTTTCTAATAAACAGAAGGAGAGTAAGGTTAAATACTCTAATTACCAACTTGTAAGAAGAGTTGAACATGAAAGTTGTGCAAAGGATTTCCTAATCGTGATGTATTTGGAGACAATTCTCAGGATTTAATGATTGCAGTATACCTGGAAACATAAGGTACAGCAATATGATATCAGGGAATATTCTTTGACACTTCCGTAACACCTTTAAACGCTAATGAAAATGTTTTGTTTCTCATTAGTAGTTTTACATGCAATCTTATTATTTCACATTCTGATGACTTTCAAAGCACTAGACCTCACACATGACACAAATACTTTCATTTTAAGAAGAGAGATTTCAAATAACATGATGTTTTCACCTAAAGGAAGGTTTGCAGTGCTGAAACTTGTCTGCTTTTTCCTAACTACATGATCTGGTCTAATAAGTTTTTTTTAAAAAAAAAAAAAAAAAAAAAAAAAGATTTTTCCCTAAAAAGCCTCCCCAAAGTACTCCACACCAGAGATGTTAAAAAGGAATTATTAACACAGCTAGACTCCACCTAGGGGAGCATCTCAATTAAAAACATTGAAATTTGTTTATGTACAACACAAAGATTGCTACTGAAAATCTACCCAGCAAATGAAGCAAATGCAGCTTAAACTCATGGTAGTTTCCCTTAGTCTTACATCGTACATTTTTTCCAGTTTCCTCTCCAACTGCTGTTGACTTAGCAGAGGTACAACTTATAATAAAACTGCATTTACCGCTCCTCTGCCTCCAGAAGTTGACCACAACCACCACCACAGTAACAGGCACAGAGAAGTCTGATGACCAACCATAGACAAGGCAGAGGTGAACCTAGAGCAGGTACAGACAACCACAGTGTCCCACAACCACCCTCCTGCAGCTCCAGAAACGTAACCTCAGTCAAGAGCCCCATGAGCAGCCCCAAAAGACCTTTCAGACCAAAGACAACCATTACAAAACCTTTGCCTATATTCCTCATCTCTTCCTAACTGTCATTAAATACTGCTAAGATACAGCAGCTCTCTCTCCTTCCACCACACCAGTTGTACTTTCTGAGCTTGCCAAAAAAAAAAAAAAAAAAAATTTTTTTTACAGATAATAAAGTCTACCATTCTCTTCTGTCTCTCTTAAATACCGTATTTCTTCTCGGCAGAACTTTTTTGGAGGTACCACAAATAAGACTCTTCCCACTGAAAGATTCCATGAAATTGTGTCGTGGAAGGTTCTACTATTATAATTATTTCCTTTTAAATGCTTTCTAATTCAGTACTCACAGCAGCATATGTATTCTTATGAAAAACTGTATATAAATTTACTGGAAATTACAATTCTAAGACATTTCCAATCTATGAAATTTGACAGGGGAAAAATATTACTTCTCTAGAAGTTGATAGAGTGATTAAAAAAAACTACAGAAGGATTATCACTGCCTATTAAGTGTGATAGTTTGAGCAATTTCTATGGAATCCTTTCTTATTTTATTCCTATTAGATTCATTAGCATATTTCCAGCTAATAACTAACAATTGTCTGCTGCATAAAAAAAGCCCTCCCTAAGTTTGCTTCAATGGATAGACATTATGGCAATCAGTTAAAACTTTCTTATTTCTCATTCAATAGCTTTACACAGTGCAAACAGAGTTACATCCCTTTGGAAACTAAACACCCTGCTGAGCATTGGGGTCCAGTCCCGCAGTGCCTATGGCAGCGTGGGCGCACGCTCCTTCTGCCACAGTCCCTGCAGCTCCTGCGTAGCTCCATGCTTATGGCACCTCGCTCTCCTCCCTGCCGTCCACTATTGACCTCTGCTAAGAGACAGATAGTTAGGCAGGTCTTCAACCTAAGCTTGCATGTTTCCTGTTATGGTCACCACGCCTGCAAACATAGCTTTTTATTTCCCATATATGTTCCTATGCCACTTAGGTCCTCCAGATACCAGATTCCTGGGCGATGCACCCACCGTTGAGGTACCTGAAATGGCTGATGTACATCAACTGCCCAATGCTTCAGTGAGCAGCCTACCAAGGCTGCTTCGTGGCAGCTGCAAGGCTACGCAAGAACTCAAAGAACTCACATAAATTGCGTTTAAACAAGTTATCCCCCTCCAGGAAAAAAAAAAAAAAAAAAGGCCTTTTAAGGCCTTTTTGTGCGTTTATTTTGTATTCTTTTAATGGAAGACAAATAATTTTTTCCACATTAACAACCGGTTTGCAGTATTGCGTGGTCACTTTCTGCCTAGTAAACCATTACTTTAACATCCTCCATTTTGTCATAAGATCATGCAAAGGCTTTCTTGCTGCGCAGTGATGACCAATGTTCTCTCCAACTGAGAAGGACATAGGCTTGGTTTAGCTGAATGTTATTTTTTTCCTCTAATTCTCATTTCTGTGAATACTGCCATAACACCTAAGTTACTCTTAATGTTCTTTTAAGTGTTGTTAAAAGCTATACAAAGTAGCAAGTACATGGCAAGCCTGTAACTCTTAATGCATCAGATTTTCTACTTTAGTGGTTGTTCATGTGGTATGATTTCTTAATGGATTCTTTTAAAAAGAACGAGATTGTAATTAATTGCAGCCCATGATTATGTACATGAAAAGGATTGGTCTGAACCTTTACCCCAGACATACACCAAGGTGAAAGAAAAGATACAGGTTATGGCTTAATAGTTTTACTTAGCTAAACGGTGACATTTCTTAATAGAATGAAACAATTCTCTGTTTTGTTCATCAAACTCTTTCTTCCTTTTCTTTTTTTTTTTTTTTTTTAACTATGTCAAGCAGGTATCAGAATTGAGATGTACTCACTTCACTCAATGGAAATATGTCTGCACTCAGCCCCTTCCTTTGTACGGAATAGTTTTGTACATCAAAAAATTCGACAGGCTGTAATTGTTAAAGAGCATTCAAATATTTGTTTAGATTGAGTATCAACCTTTATCATAATTCCCTTTTTTTCTTCAAGTTACTAACCTTTGCCTCCTCAGAACAGGCTAAAATGTCATATAGTTAGTCTGTCCTCGGAAGAGTTTTCCAGAACATAAAAAAAACCAAAACCAAAACCGACCCTGCTGCTGTTTAGTTCTATTTGCATGAAGGGGGGAGACTCTACAGAGCATTTTCATGCATACGCTCCTATGAAAAGTGTTCTCTATGGGTTAGTGAGCAATTTTAAGCTAGTGGCTAGTTTTTTAAATCTCTGAGAATAAAGAATCAGCATATTTAAAGATAGAGAACTTGAGCTCTTATATTTCAGACTTCTGTCATGTTTTCATAGGAGGGCTGTTTTGAACTCGTCAAACTAAATCTTGGAACAAAGGACTCTGAAAACAATGGGTTCTTTTTATCATCACACCAATTTTTGTGGCCCATGTTTTTCAGCCGTGGTGATCTGGAGTTCTGTGGACAGATTTCCAACAGATTCTACCAGAGGATATGAAAATGCTTTGGAAGCCTAGGTCCAGTTTAGAAAAGAAACCTGGTGCTGTTGTCATCAATCTTCTATTGACTGAACTGAAAACAATTTGAAATACCCTAATAAAACCTTTCTCTTTTGGCCACACTACCTTTTCAAAATTTAACCCTTTTACGAGGTAACCTTGGAGCTTCAGTAATCCCATCTGACTACCACAAGAATCACTATCTGCTAGACCACAGTGCTTCTCAAGCAACTTTTCTGAGCCTCTATTTTGCCACTTTGCAAAATAGGGCAACACTTTTGGAAAAATGTTTATGAATGCCTAAACTCGAATGACTGACATTTTGATATTCCCTTGTGTTTATCAGCTATATTATGAAAAGAACACAGTTTTATAGGAAGTTCCAACTACAGCACAGCCTGAGGCATAATTTCTACAGTTTAATCACTGAATCACTTACTTAACATCACAAGGTTCCCTTTTTCTTGCTCAGTATGCTGAAATTGTTCATCTCTCCAGAATCATTCAGCTAAACTTATTTCATCGTAGTAGGAATATTAAAAAATAGCTAAGCTTGCTGTGTCTATTTATCAGAACCTGAAATACTCTGACAATTGAAGTTTCAATTTATTGCTGTGCTAGTTCTGTTTTAAGACTAAAACTGAAAGACATACGGTTCATAAAACAACCTGTAACTGCTTTGAACACTATCTCAGAGCCTCTGAACATACATCGGTGTGTTCATTCCCATCTAGCAGGAGATATTCATCCTTAACAGAAGCAGATCATGAGCAAATGCCAAAAAAACAGAGTGGAAATCGGATTTCCCATTTATGATTTAAAATCTGCACTCTGCAACTGTCAAATTAAAGGAGAGCTTTACGAGCATCCGGAGAGAGAGGAGCAGGGGCTCAGCGGCAACTGTGCCAGCCCCACATGGCGCCATTTGCAATATGGTCCTGCGCTACCCATGCAGCGCTCCATTTGTAGAGCTGGATGGAAACCAACTCCTGCGGCTCAGGCCAGAGGATGGGAGAAACGAATCCCAGCTCTCCCCAAAACCCTCATGCAGCCCCCAGAGCCAGCAGCCAGCGTCCATGAGAGTACCGGAGTAGGAGGCAGCAAGGGAGCCCAAGGGCTGCTCTGCCAAGAAGTGCCCTCAAGGGAACTGTGGGGGTGGGGGGTTCACCTCCAGCCAGGCTGGAGAAAAAGCACACTGGCCCCTTTCATGGCTGGGTGAGCTGTCGCAGCCGTGGTTTTCAAACAAGGTTGTAATAAAAGTCAAGAGAACTGTTTCTCCCGACTCCAACTCTGTTGCCTTTAACTGCATCCTCTTCGCACGCGCTCTTGCGGAGAAGTGGGGCATTCAGTACAGAGAGACCCAAATCTTAGCTAAGGACCTTGTGTGCTATACAGAGCAAAGGTGAAAGCAAAATTTGCATTCAGTAACAATAACGAAAGAGCAAAGTAAAACACCCGATTCATATTGACACCAAAACTGAAGTGAATTCACAGCAAATAACTCACGCAACTGTCAGCAATCTTCACTGGAAATATGAGAGCAGAAGCCCTTGCTATTACATATTAAGTAATCACTGTAGTAAATAATAAAACCCAGAATTTGTAAGTTTATTTGAAAGTATGAAAACCAAAGCCAGAACCAAGTATTACAGACCCAAAACCTAGCTCTGACATGGAAATCTTCTGCTCGCTTAGAAAATTTTCTCCAAACATATGTCTTTAACTTTGCTGAAAACGGCTCTCCCGCTTAAATACATAGGTCTGCCTATGTGTTCAGAGCTAAGCACATGCACACCTCTCAGGGGGATCGAGGCTTTAATCCTTCCTCTTGAGGCCTTAGTAATAAAATGGGGATAACCACGCTTACCTACTTTGTAGGGTGTTGTCAAAATTAATGCTCACAGAGCCGTCAGGAGGTGAAAATCATTATGGCTCCCATCCTGCAATTGCTAATGCACGGGCTGCCTGCTGCATGCACACCGAGCCCAGTGAAAGCTAATTGAGTCCTCCGAAGGTGCAGCAGTTTGCCCAGGCCCTATCAATAAATGGTTAAGTGTCTAAAAAACAAAACAAAACCCCACTATATTAAATGTGAACACAGCACAATTTTCAAATGATCCTGCAGACCAGAGCCTCTGGGGCTAAGCATGGCGCAGGAAAAGCATTCATAACAGAATACAATATGGGGATATATATATATATATATATATATATATATATATATGAATATAAAACCACAGCTATTAAGCCAACTATTCAGTATAACTCTGTGTGCACGCACTCCCAAACACACCTTCACAGGCAAACACACACCTAAGTGCAGGCACCACCTGAGCTACAATAAATCAATGAGTGTATGTACGTAAACGGGTAAAAATATAGACACACAAATGATGCACATTGCATCTTCTATCCTTCCCTAAACTTAATTATCATCTAAAAAGAAGGCTGGAAAAAGACTATACTTAATGGTTCACTTTGAAAGATGTAAATGAAATTAAGAAAAGATCTGAGCTAAACTGGTTTGCTCATCAATATATCCCACAAAACCAATTTAACTGACGTCAAATTCAAATAATTCACCTGACGTCACGCTGGAGAAGCCAACCATGAACACCTCACAAATTATTATTTTGATCCAATTGTTAGAACAGAATTACAGCAAAAACTGCACTTTCCACAGCTATTAAAGCAGTGACCCTGGCAGAGCATGCTTTTGTGCTGAACTTTTTATATCACCAAGCCTATTAATCAGGTGGCAGTTCAAACTGATGCGCTTTATATAGTTGACCCTGGCTAGTGCTTTAATTACTTGGTATTAAATGGTAATTAAGACTTTTCACATTCAGGTTTAATCCAAAAAAATTAAGTGTAAAATCCAGTAATTTGATAAAGACTTGTGTTCTTTACTGTGCTTCAGCCTGGACACTGAGGATGCAGCAATTTACTATTGACAAGCACTAAAGGAGCAGGTCATTTCACAAGTATAGTGTGGACAAAGGTGAACCGGGCAACTGATGAAATCTGTGGCCAAGGCGAAATAGCAATCTCTGAGCCAAATGGTAATAAAGTTACTGAAATGAAGCAGTGTAGCTTCTGAAGTGAACTGTCATAAGGAGGATATAGGCTTCAGGATGGCTTGGCCGAAGTAATTAAAACATTATTCCCTGAGAGCCAATCAAGGTGGTTATCGTTACCTCTGATTCTGTATGCTACACCCGAAAAGCAAAAACACGCGTGCAAAACAACACGAGTCATCAGCAGTTGTAGCTAATGTTCTAAGAAACAGCATCTACCTCTCAGAAAGTATTTACTAAATTTGTAATAAGCGGTGCAAAATAAGAGTCATACTTTAATGTTCTTTCCCATATTATCGAATTACTTCTCTATATTTTCTACGACATGAAAGACCCAAGTAGAAACGCAGTCAAATGTCACTGTCCAAAATTCCTTGCTAAATCAAAGACAATTACTTCCCTCAATAGCTATTAAAGGCAGATAGTTTAATCATTGGGGAGGCAATCTAGTGTATAGGACACTGCAATGGGAGTCCGGAGATGTAGGCTTAACTCGCGGCTCTGCTACTGACCTGCTATATGACCTTGGGCAAGTCTCTTCACATTTCAGCGCCTCTTTGTGTCCCTATTAACCTTTGTCCGTCTCAGCTATTTAGAATGTAACCTCTCTGACGCAGAACAGTCTCTCACTACATGTTTTTACAATACCAGCACAACAAGGTCACCATCTTGGTTGAGACCTCTAAGTGCTACAGTAATCCAAATAAATAAGAACAATATATTCAATTATTCAGAATCCCACTTACATTTATTCAATTTTCCCATAACATCTGGATAGCTGAGACATCACCACAGATTAGAACGTGCATCCTACATCCTTTTAATTTTAATGCCTTACCTGCTGTTCGTGTAATTGAAATTTGTATTGATTTTCATAAAGTGAGGAACACCTAACCCACCGCCTAAAACACAAACAATGGAATGAGCCATTGGTGCCCAAGTTATTCAGAACACATAGGAAATAAATCATTTGTCTGAAAGGAGAAACAAGAAGGTCCACCCAGTATAAAGTTTGACCCAGCAAAGCACTTAAGCATGTCCTTAAGTTTAAGCATGAGTAATCCCACTGAAGCTCTTAAAGTAAGCTTAAATAAGGAAAATTCGAGCTTTTCAGAGTTTGGTGAATACTCTGTGAAAGATTTGAAAAAATAAGAACAAAAACATGAATGTAAGTATGTTAATACGCATATGGTGAAATTAAGCAATACGATCAGGTGCCCCAAGAAAGGAGAAAAAATACTGCTTCATTTAAAAGCAGGTGATTAAACAATGGATTGGTTCTTGGTACTAACCATGCTCCGCAACAAGCACACACCACACCTACATATGTAATTCAAAGGATATTTCAAATACTTGCATTTTCTTTCTCTATTTCAATTGTACTTTGAAAGCATTTAGATGCAGGAAAAATTAACACACATATCTCTGTCTGTGACATGCTTTCTTCAAAAGTATTGTTCAATCAAGGTACATTTTTCATAAATTCTGCCTACATTTTCAAGAATATCCAAACTGAGCTAAATGGGAAAAAATATCGACTCCAATCAGAACCTAGAAATAAAACTAATGAGAAGAAAAAGTAGGAATTGTACACTAAGAATTTTATCTGATTTATTTACCTAAAAGCTTGAACGCAACATGCATCAAAATATCATAAAGATTTTATTACTTAAACAAGTTTGTACAGTGGAATGCACATTGACAGCAATCATTCTTCTTTTCTTGATTCTGATACAGATACTTGAGTATGTTCACCTTCAGTTCATGCTTTTTTAATTCTGACTCTTTGGAAATAAAAACAAATACAAAAATAAGAAAACATTAAACACTCCCAATTGGAAATTGTTACAAAAGCACCAGTAGCAGAAAAGAATTGTAATTAAAAATGTACTGACCCATAAAGGAAGCGTTGAACAATTATTTTGGCAGTGCGATTTTTGCAAATCAGCTAAAATCCTACCTGAAGAAAGGGCTCAAGCCTATGCAGATATTGATAGATCAATAACATGCCACGAATGACAGTAGAATAATAACCATCACTAAAAATAAAAAGAAGAAAGAAAAAAAGAAAGAAAAAGAAAAACCCACATGTGGCTTAATAGTCGCCCTTTGAAGAAAACTGAAAGCTCTAGGAAAAATAGAAAAAGAAGTGTGCTGTCTTCCCTAGTCTCATAAATTTTTACTGTCCAAACTCAAGCTTGGGCTACAACATCATTTTATTTTTCATACAAGAAATCTTGTTCGTAAGTATGGCATGAAGGTAGGATGAGACAATGGTAAAATTGTTGCGGAGGTTGGAATGTGCACAACTTATCACCACTGTAAAGGGATCATTATCTGAAAAAACATTACCTCAACTATTTGTCTTGAATATATAAAATTTGTAGCAATCATAAATTCTAGTGAAAACCAAAAAAATACACACCAAGAACTCGTGTAATAAAAGGAGTGTCCTTAAAGAGCTTTGATTCTCCTGGGAGTTTAAATGTAGTGATAATTTGGAAGATGCAGTTTCTTTAGCAAGGAGCTCAGTTACCATAACTGATACACATTGCCAGCCTTAGAATTCTAATTGTGTTTAATACAGTTTCATGTTGCATCAAAGTACAAAATCAATACCATTTGTCCAGCAAACAGGAAAAATGGAATCTATAAACTGCTCTTATTGAGTAATTAAACACCTATTATTGTCATGAGTGGTGAAACAATGAATTTGATAAGACAAATTTTTGCAAGAAAACACTGCAGTGATTAATACCTCCCTACGTATTAAATAAAAATGACTGCCTTTTGTGCGGTACTGCTGGCAGAAGAACAGGATTGAGAGAAGTAGTTGCCAGTGCCACAATAACAGGCTAACCTTGAACTGAACTCCTTTCCTCAAGAAATTAAATGCTGTAGCAGGACTTTAAATCCCTCCACTTAGAGCTCATTTGTGTTCCACGTAACCTGCAGTTCCTGAAGAGAACTCATTATCTTCAAAAGGAGAATCCTTTTATAATTTCTTTACAAATGTGTATATTGTTTCTACAAAAAGTATTTCATATCAGAAAAGGGATAAGAGTATTAACAGTGTAAGCAAGGCAAAAAGGCTCGTATCATTAAGACACCATTTCTGCTTCCTGGGAATTCAAACGCCAGCTACAGTGGTATGGAAAAACGAATGAGAATGAGGTTAAAGAAAATGTACCTTTACAGCAAAATTTTAATCTGTTAGATTGATGCTAAACTGCTTTGGTCTTTCTGCTGCTATATGCTGTATTTCTATGTATAGACCCCCCTCCCCCAATGCCCCTCCTGTAGCTTTGGCTTCCTATTTTTCTTTTCACTTAGAATGATGCACTAGGAACAACTATAGAGTACAAAAGATGAATCTATGGATGTGACACTTGTAAAGGGTAACCCTATTTCACAAGTGAGATGGGACAAAAAAGAAAGAAAAAAGGCCACAGAAGCAATAACTGCTCACTGAATTACCATTAAATTGTAAGATTTACAATCCAATGTACAGTAAGTGCATATCTAATGGAGTTTGTCCTCTAAAAGAATATAAAGTAGATCTTTGCAGCATAAGATGTATGCAGGTTATTTTTTTTTTTTTGCCTTTTTTTTTTTTTTTTTTTAAATTGGGGCACACAGAAAACAGATGTGCACATAAATTCCAGAATTTTTATACATATTAAAACTAAGCCAAAGCCAACATTAAAATATGATAAATGTAGGATGATTAGTAGGATCTGGTTATGTATTTTCAAAACATGCTCACATTCTACAAAGAGAGATAAAAGATGACTTTAACACAGCCAGTCAATACTGCTTTCACAGATATCATTGGTAAAAGCAGATCACATATTATAAATTCAGTTTATTGCTCTGATCTACTGGAATTCAGTGAAATGACTGAAATGACTTTTTACGGGGGGCGGCAAAGCAGCTGCTGGCCATTTCCAATGTCTTCTAAACAAAATATCTGGACAGGAGTTTCAGATCACTTTGTTCATTACAGCCTTAAATAACCCACAACATTTATTTTCAAATAATGAATGTAATATGAATAAGGCTCATGCACAGCATTATTATTCATAAATATTTTTGTCACTAATTTCACTGCTCTTATTCATATGAGCATAACTGTTGAGTGATTTAAGTTTAGAAATCAGCAAGGCATGTCAAACAGTTATTTAAATAGAAGCAAACTTCTACATGAAATACCAGGCATATTCCTATTATACTATATTACCAGGGTATAAATAATCACATGTTTTTTACAGAATGACTCTGGAAAATTCAAGCCTGTAATAAAATCCCAAACTACCAAATAGACAAAAGAACTTTTGGGTGTGTAAGCCATTCAAATAGCAGGAAGGCAAATCGTGTTCTGCACTCCTAATTTGAATTAAGTTTTATTTTCCCTAGCTAAACTTCAAGCTTCCACATTTCCACAAATGGCATTAAAACTTTTATTCTCCCACTTAAAAGGAAGTTTGTCTATCACACGAAATTTCCCGTTCTGGCTTTTATTTCGAGGATTAAAAAGCAACGCACAAGATCAGCAATGATAGCCTTGTTCGCTCCAACCTTAGTGAATCAAGTTCACTGGAGGTGAAGCAGTGGAATTATCAGTACAAGTGGCTGTGTCATCAAAGCTTTCTGAGAGGTAGTGTATGGAAATGCCTAAACAAACAGAAGCGTAAAAGCTGTCTGCATGGGAAAGGGCTCTCCCAAGGCTTTTCATTAAAACAATTCCAATTGCAGCTTCATGATGCAGCTTTATATTATATGAGAAATATAAAATCTTGACATTTTTCTAAATGTGAATGGGTTAAAGAACCTCTCCACGCTACAGTGAGCCTGAGAATTTCCAGCAGCTGATGAAGACCAGTTGACCACCTGATACTTTTTCAGCAGGGTGATAAAATTAAAGGATTGCTTTGATTTGCTTGAAGGATTACTTTCTATAGTTAATTGTTTAAAGCGCACAGTCTTACAAAAGGGAAAAATATCAAGAAGGTTAATGTAGAGTGAGCTAATTGCAAGCTGATTACATTGCGCAAAGCAAGAGATATTACTTGTGTTACATACCATCACAAGGACTAGCCTGTTCCACCCTGCTGCTGCAGCAAACAAGCTGATTTGCTAACAAAGTGGTCAGCTCGGGCACTTGCACAGCATCTCGGTAGGTCCACAGGCGACTGCTTCCCATGCAGAGAATCTCAAGCTCCATTTTCCAATCTGATTACACGGCTCCTTATTCCGGCAGCCTTAAACCTTCATGGCAGTTTACCAACATTTTCATCACTTTTTCTTTTACAAAGCAAAAGGACTGATAAGCTCTCAGGTACCCGGGATTTTATAGTCGATGGCTGGCAGGCAGCCAGCTTCCCTCGCAGCACAACTGTTTCGTGCCACAATGCAAAAAGCACACTGAATTTAACAGATAGCACAAAACTATTAGAATTTTGCAGTACGTACAAGCAAGCAGCATGTTTCTGTCTTTGCAGATGTAGACACTTCTGTTTAGTCGTGTTTATAACATGCCTAGACCCGAAAAGACGGGTTTAAAAAAAAAATAAAAAAAAGGAAAAAGAAAAAAGAAACACCAGAACAAATGAAGACAGAGTACTGTCACTAAGTCAATCGCACTACAAAGTGTGCACCCAAGTTGCCCCATTGCAGGGCTGCCAAATTACCAGGAATTAGAGACAATACTAATAACTTTTGATAAAAACTTAAATTAAGAAAAAGGAAAACAAATCTTCAGACTAAATGAAAGTGTGTGACATAAACTGAAACATTTATCGTTAATATTTTATAATGTTAATATTTGAAATGTTAATATTTGAACATTAAAACAAATGCAAAAAAGAGACACTATTGTCTATTTTTGGCATGTGAAATGCTTACATCAAGCATTAAAATAACCACAAGATATACTTGGGTTTACTTATTCTCTGGCTCAGAAATACCACCTGAATGATGAAAGAACAAAAATACAATTCTTATTGGCAGACGTGGAACATCTTTATAAAATGCCCATTCTCATGTATACCATGTACAGTCTAAAAATCTAAGGTACACAGGAGGAATTATAAATATATAAGTAAATTTTCATATATATATATATGTGTGAAGAAAATGACAGACTGCAAGTTCTGCAAAAAGGGTATCCTACAAATCTTAAGGATTCCAACAAAAAGAAATCTAATAAAAAGCAAGGGAAAAGGAAGCTTCCTTACTTCTGGTTAAAGAAAAAGTCATTAAACCAACAAGTTTTTACTTATTGCTACCGAGGCTTACTCTCCCATTCAAAGAAATTGGTTATCCATGTATTATTTGCATAATGCCCAAAACAGCCTATATGGAACTAACGTAACATGAAGTTAATAGTGTAGAAAACAATTCCCCCGTGCCCCCCCAAGCAAAACATTTTTTTTTAAATCAAGCGGACCAAACTGAAATCCAAAGGAATATGACCCATAAAGTATTCTTAGAAGAGGAAATGCGGTTTTGCATATCATCACTTTTATCATTAGGGAATGGGGGTGGAAAGGCGGAGGGTAAAGCAGTGAGTTATGGGGGCGCGGGGGGGGGAGTACAACTAAGCTGGCGCGATGGCTCAGTACTCCAGATCACCAGTGCATTGACCCTCTGTATCTCTGAGTCATTAGCTGGAATCCCAGCTCTGCCTTCAGGAGTAGGGATCTGAACTCGCACACCGATGCGGTGCGATGCGGGATCTTGAGCGTGGCAGACAGAAGGGTCATTCTCCTCGGTGGGGAGGAGGCCGGCGGCCCCCCGGGAGGGCAGGGCTGGATGAGTGACTGTCGCCCGGCGCAGGCACTGGACATGCTGCTGACTCAGGCGGGGACACTGACAGGCACCGCTGCTTCTCCCCATCACTCCTGGACGAGGTGGTTTTAGGCCACCGGTGCTGACAGGTATATGCAAAATTCAGGGGGAAAATTATCAACATATCCTTACTTGTCTCTGTGTGCGTGCACATGTGGATCTCTATATATACAGCTCTCCGTGCGGCTATACAAATGTTTACACATATTTATGGAGACATACTGAAACAGGCTAAACCGCCTTCTCTGCAGCCATACGTAGTGCTCAGCACTGCCAAAATATTCCTACACCAGTTCTTCTCCTTAATACAGCTACAATTTTATATATATATTTACGCACACACAGAGGCTACGTATGCCATTCACATACATGTAGTACTCTGTGCAAGTAGCTTTATCTTTAAAATTACATTCGCTAATTTACATGGAAATTTCATCTCTGATAAAATAAAAAACACATTTTAACCAGCTTCTAATGGTAGCACATTATTCCCATGAATGATTCCTAGTAAACTATTTATTACAACTGTAAGATTTGAGAGGGTTTGTTGCTTGCAGAGGCAGGTTGTGGGTTTGCCTTTTTTTTTTTTCCTCCCTCCCCCCCTTTATCCCCCCCCTATGATTTATTGGATGGTGAGCAAACCCACTTAAACTATAGTTGTCCGTATGAATCACTAATTTTCATGTTTCTAATTAAAATGTAAACAGTGTAATGAAGACATCAAGTTTTTAGGCAAATGTCTCTTCCAGTGCCACTTGGGGTATGGTAATTACTGAAGCAGATCTATGGATGCTCCCGAATCCTCTACAAGTCCAGATTAAAAGCATTACTGCTAAACCTTGCTTTTTACACCAGGGAATTGTGTTCTCTAACCTATTCCCAGTTTGCTTACAGATGCATATCTGTACAAGCCTTTATAAGTAGTCATTAAAAAAAAAATCAAAATAGAAGTTTATCACATAAAAGGAACAGGTTGGGGGGGGGGGAATGTGATTTCATTTAAAATAAAATTTGATTTCACTTTTATGATTACACATAACTAGCATAGTAAAACCTGTGCTGAAAACTTATCATCTTAGTGCTTCATTCAGAAAAAGAAAAATAAATTAGACAGTATTAAGAGAATTTTTAAAAAATCCTAAATGATATTTCAAGCCTGTATTAAAATTCCTATTGTTCCAAAATGCTTGTTTCACAGTCAATTAATTTAAAAATATATTATTCAGTAAAAAATTAATAAAAAAGATATCTATTCACTGAGGAAAAAAAAATGCAAGTGGACATTGCAAATACAAAATGCTTGATGTAAAACTGTAAATCTTTTGTCGTATTTTTTCCAGCCTTTATGTCAATCTGAAATTTGTCAGAATTTATCCTAAAGCAAATGACCTCTCCTACGTTTACCGAAGGAATACAAGTCCTCTCCTGCTTACAATTGTTAATTGAGCCTGTCTGCCACAGCATCTCTTTCCTCTCCAAATAAGCCAGGATACTTGTTTTACATATTTACTGCCAAGCACTTGAACAGTCCTCTATTTTATTATAATACCGGGTGTTCCCCCCCACCCCCCTGCCTTCTGGAAGATTTTTTTTTTCTGTACTGCGAGTAGTTAAAGCTGAAATCCACAGTGATATAGACCGTGTAAAATGCCTAGTACAAGAAGAGGTTTTTCCTCCTCTCTTCCTGGACTCAAAGTCCATATTCTGACTGGTACAGCCAATTTTCATATTATTTTTACATAAATGCTAGACAAGCATGTCTGCGTTGCTAACCTGGATCATGAAGATGAGAGCGCACAGAATGTACATGTGCATATGCACGTGCATAAACATTTTAGTGGGCGGTCCACCATTTCAGTTATATTTTACTAGTAAAGTATTGTATACAAACATGAATACTTCTCAGTAGATAAATATATATATAATTTCAGATTACATCAAATCATAAAGCATCTTTTTTCCCAAATCATAAATGCCTTAGCAGAATAAAACAAAACAAAACACTATTTAGGCGTTTCCTTCAAATGCATTGTTCCAGGAAAACCGGATTTAATTAGACAAATAGCATTTTAAAGGCTACTGCTTTATAATATGGTACTCTTGAAAATGATGGGGGGTTGTGAGTGAAAACACCATTCTCATTTAGCTCTGTGGTAAAAAAAAAAAATTACACACACTCACACATGCTAAACATTTTCTTTTTTTTTTTTTTTATTATGGCTTGAGACAATGGGGAAATCTTATGTCTTCGCAACAGTTCCAAGGCCACACTAATCAGGTGTAATTTTTAATGAACACTGACTGTTTGGTGCTCATTCAAGGTATTTCATTAGGAGGTTATTCATTTAAAATAAATGTTTCAACCATATCAAGCTGTAACCTTTCTTGAAATGTAAATGAATGGTTTAAATGAGAAGATTAATAAAGAAGGGATGTTCCAATTCCAAGCATGGCATGCTATGTATTTTTAAATTTGTCTATGCCAGATGCTGTCAGTCAGAACAAAAAACTGTCCAAGCAGACAATCTGTGCGTCTGAATGTTGATCATGTTGGAAAGTAAAGGGGGAGGGGGGAGAGAGTGTGTCAAGGATTCATGGTCCTTCATCTTTGCAGTAGAGCAAACACGTCTCTCAGTATAACGACAGACAGCTGCTTCCACTTTCTAATGTGCCCTAACTTAGATCACTGAAAGAATTGTCAGCACTCAGAGAAACACACAAAGATAACACAGCCAGCTGCCATGAAGGGGGAAACAGCACAGCTCAGAAGAAATGGGATTTGTTCCATTTGCATGATGCTGGCTCCCTTGGGCCCCTTTCTTTCAAATCCAAAGCACAAAAGACAACACTTAACATATTTGCTTAAAGATGACAACCTCATGTTGATTTCATTTGGATGTAACAGTGTCAGGATTACAGATATAAGAATATATTATATCTGTAACAGAGACTGACAAATGTATCCATCAGTGAAACTGTCTGATTCATCTGCTTATACAGCCATTTTACCATCCCAAGGGTGCCATCTAAGTAGTAACTTTAGAAGACTGAAGGTCTAATTTTATTACACCACATTTCAACCTACTAAACAATATTATTTCTAAAATAGATCATTTTTATTGGAAGTCTCCCTGATGAAAAATCCAGTAGACACCGGAGAATTTATGAACTGTATGGGTCCTTTGAACTCAATATACTGCTCATTTTAAGCAACTTTCTTTATACACGATCAAAACCTAAGCTCAAATAACTGAAATTGAGCTAAAAACATAGATGATAATGGTACCTATCTTAATATTACATCATAGTCTGTTGTTATTTGAATGTTTGCTGTTTGGCAGTCTGTCACTATTTAGAGTGCTTCTTGTTACAGTTCTGCATCAATAAAAGAGTTTCTTCAATAGAAACTCTATGAATAATTATTGTTCTTCAATACACTTTGATGAGCTACGCAATCTAATTTTTGGTTAAGGTTTTTATTGGGCACTCCAAAAGTCACATGAAAGTGACTGAAAGCCTAACGCGCTACTCATCACACTGCGCTGCAGCTGCAGAAACAGAAAACCAAACTAAGGGGCACACATTTGCAAGATCGTCTGTCTGCACAGTTTTATGGACCGGCCTCTTTTTTTAATCAGATGAAACAATTCGGCTGTGGCTAGATTCTCTCTAGTCTCAAATGCATTACACTGAACTGTCTGCCGGCCAAAGTATCCCCCACCCCACCACCACCGAGTGACTGTGCATAATGCTCTCTATGTGAACTGCTTTGTCTAGAGGAACTCAAAACTGCTTGTTGCTATCTGCTGCCACCAAGAACTGCACTGTAATTCACTAGATTGAAGTTGTTTTGTAAAATGGAGTTAACTGCTGTACGTGGAATTTCAGCACAGCAGATGGTTACCAATGATTATTTTCAATTTGTTTAGTTTCAAGCAATGGGGCTGGTTGGGAAGAGCAGTGAGGAGCACAGGAATGGGGAGAGGAGCGAGGTTAGATACGCTGACTTGGAATGCAAGTAGTGCTAGATAGCATAGCGTTAAAAGGAGAGAAAAAAAGAAAAGAAAAAAAAAAAAGGTCTCTGCTCCAAACTGCAGTGAAGCTAAGGGAAAAAAAATAATCGGGTTTTATATACATATACAGATAAAAAAAATAAAGAATACAACACTTAAAAGGGGGCACTTACTGATCAATCATTCTCTGTTCAAGAGTTACCTTACATTTTAAATATTGGAAATGGACTTTAAAGTTTCCAAAGGTAAATTGTCTCTATTCACATTTTGCCATCATTCAAGTTTAAATCACTCTCTACTATAAGTGGTTCAGTTGTTGAACTGGAAATGGAAAAGGAACCATTTATGGACAAGTGCACATGAACAGAAATTAAGCTGTAAATATCTGGGCTGGGCCATTATTGTAGTCCAGAAACATCTGGGGCTGAAGCCCAGGCTGGGCCCCGCTCCTTCTGTGTTCAGGTAATTGCTTAGATGATTTATAACTTACTGTTTCTATTAAAAATGGTTTAAAGAGAAATTTGGAGCCCGAATTCTAAAATGACTTTGCTCTTGCTTTCATTTATCCAGGAGGAAAAAAAAAAAAAATCCTTTCCCATTTCTCCCCACTCCTACATCTAAGAGGTACAATGTTGCACCACAAGAACAAAATTCACACTTTTCTAAATTCAGACCAAAGACATGACACATACCCTTCCAGCAAAAAAAAAAAAAAAAAAAAATCAGAGACCATCCATTCAGCTTACATTTGAGTTGCTCAGTGCTTTAATACTTCCCATTAAAATTAATTATGAATTATTTTCCCCACATAACTACTTCCTTAAAAAAAAATAAATAAATTCCTATAAACTGTATCAATGCATTCACAGCACATTCACTTGTCCCTGCTACTTTGATCCACCTGACGGTCAGTTTGCTCTGCCTGCCACCACGATGCCAGGGGTGATGTGGGCACCCAGGAGGGACCACAGGTACCATGTCCCTCACAGGGATGTTTCTGGCTCTAGGACTTGCTTCCCCTACTCATTTCAACACAGTCTGATTTTTTGGCTTTCAGGATGAGCCATAAAAGCCACCCATTTGACAGGGTGGAAGAGAAAGGCTCAGGATATTGGGGTTTGGAGGACACCAATCCTTTACTGGCAGTTAGGAAAAAAAGATTACCCTCTCCCAGGCAGAATAGCAGGGACAGTCTCTGACTGTAAACAACTCTGTCATCAAAAAACTTGGTTATTTAAGACTGAGCAGATATCCTAACTATATTTCCAACCCTTTCCTATGACAGGTAAAGCGTATTCTAAGAGTACCCCTAACCCTTGCAGAGATTAGGTTTGTAAAGCGGTTAACCATGCTGCCCCCCAGGTGTTACGCATCCCTTTTTATTGAGGTTTCTGTATGTTGGGCAGTTTACTGCACAGCTCCAACACACAACACCGAGCGAAGGAACAAGTTTGCAACCTGGGTGTATGCCAAGGTTGAAGTGACACACTACTGATTGTCTCAGCCCCTTGGGAAAAAGCGGATTAGATGAATCACAAAACAATGTCACCATTATTTCTCCAGTAAGTTAACTATCCGTTGGCCGCAGGTGATCAAGACATAAGAAGTATGACCTAGCACTTTCACAGATTGTGCTCTGCCTTGGAATTTTTTCTCCCCTGCATCTCCATAAACCGTAATTATCCTTAGACTGACAAAAACTCTTTGACATTTTGAGGCAATGGAAAACTTTGTGTACGGGTTTGCATCTATCTAGGAACATACTAAATAAATCTTCCAAACTGCTTACGGGTTACTGTCAAACTCCCCCAACAAAATTTGGTCCAGTACCACCAGTAAAGCAGATACCATACACTTTGTATACCAAACAGGGTTTTAATTTTTTTTTTTAAATTACTTTTAAAGAAAAGGTTGGAAAGCTAAATTGAGTATAGATCTCCTGATTATAGGCCAGGTGAGCTACAAAATCAACAAAACCAATCCCTTTAACTTTAGCTTGATTCTTTCTCTTTTCCCTATGTTGTACAGAAATGCAGGAACTCAACAATGTAGTTAAGCTTCCTGGCTCAACAATAAATGTGCAGCTAAAATGCTGTATTCATACAATTAAAAAGCAAAGTTTACCCAGAGAAACAGGCCTATCTGTTCAACTACACAGAGGATTTAATGAAGTCATCAGCAGGACATACTTTTCCTCCTTCAAAAGTGTACATGTTCCAACCACGTTTCAATTCAAACTGGCAAAATAATACTTAAAAACGCTCAAGCGGAAAGTGCCCATGTTAAACCAGTACACTTTCAGGAAAGGTTGCATACTTGGTTAATGACACTCTGTGTGACAAAGTTTTCTTAAATATATATTTCTCCCTAAACACACTCACATTTTTAGACCAAAACTAAACTATTAATTGGGGCATGTCTTAATTTATGGTACCAAATCCAAGAATACTTGCCCTTTTGTTCTGCTTCAGTAGATTTAAGGAAAACTTGAAGCAGACTATCAGATTCATTTGAATTATTGGAAACCCTCCGATTTCTAATGGTGATATAGTGGAGTAGAGAACTGTGATCAAACATTTGAGCTGAAGAACAAGTCTGACTGCACATAAATATCAATGTTAGTAACAATAGCCCATAGGAGAACAAGAAACTGCAATATGGCATTTCACAAGAGAAAAGGGTCGAGCAATTGAACCTAGGTGATGGGAATAGGGTTAACTGGGTTTAATTCCACCTGAATTATTTATTATCTATATTTTAGTACATAATAAATTTTAGTAGCTAATTTTGTAAGTCTCAAATATTGTGCACCGGCTTCTGTAGTCTTTACTATAGTAAAGAGCAGTGTATACCTAAAGAAAGATTTCTACCAGGTGAAGAAATAACTATGAGCGAGCCACATGGTTATACCATAGTGGATTTGAACCTTTACTTTCATAAAGTTTCATCACCACTAAAGAAAAAAAAAAAAAAAAAGAAAGCAAAGAGCATAACAAATACAAAAGCCTTCCACCAGATTAAAAAAAAGAAAAAGAAAAAAAAAAGGAAAGCAAACCACTTATTGTAGCAAAACTCCAGGAATAACGAGGAATATGCACAGAGATTTTATCATGCAACACAAATGGGTTTCTCTTTGTTGGTGCCAGCTTTAAAACTTTCTGCAGATGGTTGCGCGGGTGAGGGTCTGGCAGCGGAGGTTATTGGCGTGCCCTCTAGAGGCTGGATGTCTGGCCAAGGAGCTTTTCAGCAGCTACTAAAACACAGAAGAAACTAACAGAACTAGATCTGTAAGCAGTGCTAACTCTTTTTATTTTTTCAAGCATATTTTATGTATTCCAAGAAACTGTAAGTATTAATACAGCAAACCAAACCTCTAAAGGATTCCTGTCAAGTATAAATGCATGCATAAACACAAGATATAATTGAAAAAGTCTTTGCTTAATGAGCTCACGGGTGCTTTGGCACAGTGCATAAAATGTAGATTTGAAATTTTAAGATGATATATCAATTCCCACAGTTGGGCTTTGGAATCAAAATAAAAAAAATAAAATCTATTCAGCATCAGTTCAGATTCAGGTTACTCTAACATGGAGCCACACCCTACAAATAACAACAATAAATTTTCTTACCACCCACCTGTGTACTCATAAAGTATGGATCTTTTTAAAGGCAAAAACATCTCAGGGTAAAAACAGGGTCAACTTTTGCATTGGCAGTAAGTAAAAAGCTCTAATATACCTAGTCAGTCATACACTAGTTGAAATACAGCCCACAGAGCACTTAATAGCTCAGCCCAACAAGCATATCACCAAGTGGAATTTGGTGCACAAATGCAAATGGCTGGATACTTTTTTTCTTAAACCGTACATGATTTTTGTCCTTATTATCTTACTACTGACAGCAAGTAAGTCTTATTACAGTTAACTAGGAAATAAACTTGCTTGCCTGAAATCCAGCACTTTAGAAACCGTATGCTAGTAAATTATATTACAACATAAAAGAAACGCCTCCTGAAAGCAGTTATCCTATAAGAAACATGAATGTACAAGGTTTCACTTCTTTCAGTGCCTTTTTACCACGTAATGAACATATTAATAGCTATCCAGTCACAGTCTTTTGCTTACAGTATTTACAAAATACCCCAATTTGACACTGGTTGGTATATATAGTAAAAGGAGACACCACAAAGAAAATAGTTATTTCCACCTCTAAAAGGATAGTTAAATGATAAAGTAACATCATTAATGAAAAACTCATTATTGCAACTACACAATACTATCATGCCTATTCATACTTAATTTTCTTGTAGAAATTATATTAAACAGCACAGCATATAATCGGTTCTGATTGGGGGTAGGAGAGAACCAGTCGTTAACTATGACTAAAATGACCAGTTTTCCAGTGCAGTTGTCTTCTAATTAAATCTAAGTGTGGAGCACAGTCATTGAGATACGCTATAATGATTTGCTTGGAAGTATTTTTCCCTTTTTTTTCCCCCCCTCTGCTTATCAGAATACCTTACACCTTCCAAAACTAGAGCAAGGGGAAAAAAAAACCCACAAAACCAAAACCAAAAAACCAACTTGCTACTGGCAGATGCCATACCAAGGCATGTATTACTCACCATCCTTCTGCCCACATTCGGGAATGCAGCTCATCTATTTCTTATCTCTTCCTGCTAACAGGTACTACCTCAAAAATCTCAGAACTGCACCTCAATTGCGATTTCAAAAAGACAAGCTTCGTAATGACAAACTAGACTGCCATTTTATTAGCAGCAAAATAAATACAGTTGTAGTACTCATTGCTGCATTAAGCTACAGCAATTCCCCCATTTACTGTTAGCTGTTGGGGATTACACCGTAATCTGGAAGCTGTTCTGGAGCTGTCTGCTCCAGAACAGCTTCCAGCTGAGGATCCAACAATGCCAGTACTGTACCCCCGAGCAGATACCCAGAGAGCCTGGCACCCCAGGAGTATATTAAGCGGGTACAAGTTTCTCCTCAGTTTATGGCTAGTATTTTCTATGAGATCAGACTTAGAGAAGAAATAAGTTATTATATCAGAGTCTCTTATCTTTACAATGAAAGACTGCAGGTCACCTGGTAGAGGACACAACAGATATTAAAGTGATTATAGCCTTGATCTTAGTCAGAAGATAGAATTACATGCGTGTTGGTAGAGACGTCAATAAGACCACGCAGAATGGTACTTTTCTGTGTTTTAGGAGTGCAGTATTTCTACATTTACTGTATTTCAAATACAAAAGAGTTTCACAGTGGCAGGGTAAGACCGAGAGGCTGGGAGCAGGGTGGGGGGGCTGGGGGATGTGAGTAGGCAGAGAGAGGGGGGCACAGAACGGCTTTGAAAAGCTAGGAAGGAGAGCTTCTATTTCTCTGCAATGGGTTTATATCAGCCAGGCTTAAATAATGGTATTGCAAATTGAGGCCCAGGGGAATTTGGAGCGTACAAGTGAGCTTTTGTTCGCCAAACCCCAAAAGGTATGTGGGAGATTTGGGGGTTTGTTTCCATTTAAATGGCATACGTATCTCTAAACCATAAGTTAAACTATTTTGCACTGTTTATTGTATGGCCTTGCTGATCCAGTACCTGCTAGGAAAAATATTTTTCCTAGCCAATATAGTGACAACTCTTTAAAGTAACAATTATCTATTACTGTACTTAGCATTTTCATTTCCTTCCCTTCAGAACTTCTGAACAAGGAAGAAAGCAACAAATCTAATAGAAACCTCATAAGGAAAACAAAAAAGATGGGGGGGAAGATGGGGGGGAAGAGGGGGGGAGGGCAGGGAGCAATAGAGAAAAAGAAGAGCATGGTTAAAGTCATTTGAAGGGATGCAAGCTTTCCAGTGCAAACACAGAAGCTAATTAGTATGTTGTGATTTTAAAACATATTCTGTCATCAGAAAGCAAAATAGAAATCTGTACTAAAAAAAAAATAATCTTTTGAGGTCTTTAAAGCGGGTGGACAAAAACATAGGCACATAAAAACATACGCCTCTACTCTCCCCTCCCCACACACATGCACAGATACAAAATTGGGTTAGTCCTCTGTAAATAGGCTTAGCTCCTGTAAATATATCTCAGGATTTTAGGTGTACTTTTTCACACTGTAAGATTTCTATACAAAACCAGTTTAATCTAACTCCCTCTGATTATTATTAGAAACTCATTATTTGAGGACATCTATCTTTACAGTAACTATGCACCATTAAGGAGCACAATGCCCATAATTGTTTAAAAAAGCCATGGGGGGGAGGGGGAAGGGAGAAGAGGATCAGGAGGAGGGAGAAGGTAACTAAGGGAGGTTTTGCAATTAGAACAGCATCATCTACTTTGCATTTTGCTCCTTGGAACATTTACACAGAAACAAACTGGTGTTAAAGTTTCCTCCATCCAAAATCACAAATGAATCATTCATTATACCTTTATGTAACACACATATTTTTGACCTGAAGAATTTAAAATGTGTTCTTACAACCACCGGGAAAAATCAAAAGCCCTATTTACTCTCTCATACAGCATTAATACCTCAAGAGGGAGATTGTAGCATTTAAGAAGTACAAATAAAGCTAATGCCTACCATTTTCTGTGGGAATTCTTGTAACACCCATCACCTGGCTTGTAAGATTTGTTGCACACCTGCAAATCCAAAGTCAATACAAATTGCAGGGACTGAGCACCTCCAATAACCGAGCACCCAGAAGTGGAAACCTGAATTGCACTTGCTGAGATGCAATACAATTCGTGATGCTATCTCAGCCACTCAGAGCCTTCAAGCTCAAACTGCAGCCGTTGTAGCGGCTCCAAAACAGAAAGGAACAGTAACTTTAGCTAAAACCGACTTGCTTGTCATGAATGAAAGCAACGACTTATACTATGTCTAAACAGGTGACATCTTTTTTTTTGGGGGGGGTGGGGGGGGTGGGGGGTGGGAGGGAGAGAAGAAGTGTGTTTGCTAATTATTCAATAACAAAACATCTTTCCTCAATGAGTGGTGAAAATTCTTACTCCAAATGAATACTAGTGTCAGTTTGTCTGTTATTCTGTACCATATGGATAATCTGCTTGGTGATGGAAGAAATGCCACATTATAACTCTTTCAACATTTCTAACCAGTGAAAACTTTAAAAATGTCATTCATTAAGGAGCTGGTTATTCACAGTCTCTATAAGCACATGATGAGATATATTTTACCTACATCCAACTTAAAAAAAAAAAAAAAAAAAAAAGAAAAAGCTTCAAACAAAGGCTTCTCAAACTTACCTACGTATGTGTCTCAACAAAGACATTCTCTGCATGTTGAGGTGTGCATGTTAAGGATATGACTGTCCCATTGACAAATGCTAGGGGCCAAATAATGAGAAGTGCTTCATACCCCTCTTTACATAGGATTTACTGACTTTCAGCTTCAGCTCTCTACCAAAACTAATATTAATCTGAATAATAGATCAAATTTCTTGATAGGCCTACCATGGTATCAGCTACATTAATGTTACTGCTAATTTTTTTTAAACTGACAGCAAAAAAGTACACCAGTGTTGTAGCATAAAGAATGCCTACACAGGGCAGGAGTATGAAATGAAGTGAAGAGAAGCCAAAGAACAAAATGAAAATGAAAGATTAAAAAAGGTTAACTGCTGCATGGACAGCTTTCAAAATATATTTATTTCAGCTTTTGTTGAAGGCAAAGAGTGAGAAATAAAGAATTATCAGAAATTCTATAGGACATGAAAAATTACTATCATTAAAATAGAGTACCTGCCTATTTATGGTATGTTCAATACAGCACCAGTACAGATATATAGTTAATGTAAAGCTGCAGATCTAACACTAGTAAACACAAAACTGCTTAATTTTGTAAATTAAGTGTATGTTCAGTTGAAGAGTTAGCAAATTTACAGTCACTTTCCATATTAAAAATAACTGAATCTTGCTAGTTTAAACACAGCAATTTTCTGACTGATGTATGGGGATATCCAGTTCACAAATTATCACAGGGCACTTTAAGCCTATAATACTTTCATACAAACCAGTACACACTGTTTTAAAATTTAATTTCTCTATTTTAGTCATGCAGATGACCTATCAACTAAGTTTAAAGATCTTCAGCAAACTCCAGATGTATTTTAAATAAAACAATCGTATAGAGTGTAAGAAAGGATTCTTAAAAACATAGTGTCCAAACTGAGTTTGCGTACAGCAACATCGCACTATTCTTTCAAGCTGCAAGAGGAAACAGAATTGTATTCATATATCAAGAGTATATTTCTCCAATACTGTATGTAGTGATGTGGTCCACAAATGCCAACAACAAGAGACTGAAAATAGGATCAATTCTTTTCCTTCTCAGAAACAATCTTGTAAGCACCTGAGTTCCCAAAGACATAAAAGAGTAGTTACTTTTCTGAGGTCTTTTGATATCGCTCTTCATGGTGGAGCTATCCACGAGTGATGGGAAAGATCTCTTTTGAAAGTAAATGGTGCGCCTTCAAGCGTGTTCAGATACATCTTTGCTGTTCCTTTCTATGTTTCTCAAGTTTTACTTGAAAAGGATGCTTGATTTTTTAAAATTTGGTTTAGGTTATCACAATGGGATACCTTATATCAGTCAGTGCTTGCAAACCTTATTCTTCCAGCATAGAATCTAGCTGTTTCTTTCTCTGTGTCAACACAGGAGGCTGAAGTAATCAGATAGGTCTAAAGAAGACAGAGGACGTTAACCTGCACTTTCTCAGAATCTGTGATGAGTAAGTTCATACTTTCAACATGATCACACTGAGCTGTAAGGTATATAAATAGCTACCTTTCATCTAAAAGCACAGATATCACAGAAGTTTGTATAACAGGGCTAACAGTTCATAATATTTTAAATGTCAATATTGATACTATTGTCAGGGATTAATAATTTCTGCATATAACTTTATCATTCCCATCCACCCTCTGCTGTCACTCAGTAATATAAAGTAATTGTTACCTCTTTCCCTCACCATGTCTTCAGAAGAAACATACACACAGTAACATCTGTTGTACTGCCTAGGAATATCTTTGCAGCAGTACAGTTCTCATAGTTTTATTAAGTGATAATTCAAGCTTACTGTATAAATGCTTTTTTATTAATGACTTGCTTGTATGCTAGAATGGAGGAGACTGAAGGGGAAAAAACCTCTCAGAGGAAAATAGGGATGTTATTTCCAACATATTAAAAGGCAAACAGCAGTTGTTCTAAATCAAGGAAAAAAAAAAAAAACCCTGAACGAGAGCATGAAGATACATTCCTGCCACAAAGCCCCGTAACCCACCAGGTCCAGCCCCTTCTCCCATCTCCTCTCAATATCAATTTTCAAATTCCATTCAGATTAGCAGGAGTTATGCAAACATGCATTCTTGTGTCCCTTAAGCGTTTTATCACACTGAAGACGAGAAACAAAAAGTTTAATTATGACCCATACCGGAGAATCATTCATTCAGACCCTGCTTAATTAGATGTGAGACAGCTATCTTAGATCATGAAGTTCGACCACAGTATGCTCCTACTGCCAGAGTATTAATGCAAATAAGATACAGATTACTGAAACCAATTTATCATCACCAATCTATAACCAGCTTGACACATGCACACATTCAAAAATATCACGCAAAATAAATTGTGGCATACATCTTCATATACTGAGCAATTCATATACAGAAAACAAACCATATGCTTTAACAAAGAGTACAAGATGCATTAAAAGTAGAATACAAAAGGGTTAAAAACGGATAACAAAAAGTCCAAGCAATATGTGTTTTCAAGGGACCTGGAGCAAAAATGAGCTTGCATCACCGAAGTTTGCTATTGTATCAAAATCTCAGCATTTTTGTCCACATCGCTTTCAGGATATTTTAAATTTAACTAACAATATACTAGCAGTAGATGCACTATAATTTAAAAGAACCAAGAAAAATAATTTCTCGGTAACAGTTAAATAATATGACTGGTAATTGCTATTTCAGTGTTTCATGGCACATCAGACCACACACTTAATAGACGACTATAAAAAAATTAAAAAAAAAAAAAAATCAGCCAGTGACATGGCAGTCATCTGTAGTTGCATTATTTTTAATTATAGCTGAAACAGGTGAAACTTTTTTCCATATGCAAAAAAAAAAAAAAAACCCCAAAAAAAACAGTTTAAAGAACAAAGTTTTATTCCATTATTTAACTCTAATAACGCATGGCTGTTCTTTCTATTGTACAAATACAATAGCCATTGTAGTAAGGAGTGTTGCTTATATGATTAAACAGATAGTTCAGTATTATGATATGTTTGACAGGTACTGCTACTAGCACTATAGGAACAGACATACAATATTGTTATTACCATACTGTGTGTGCCGATAGCTCGTAGCAATATAACTCAGCAAAAAGGAAGCACAGACTCCGCATTTTCATCACTGCAGTCGTCTCCGTATGCTCTTAATCAGTAGTGCTTTGTGCAGATTACACTTTCTAGTATTCTTCCCATTCTCAAACTGACCTGTCGAAGCCCAATCTCTCCCACAGTTTCTCAAGACTTTGGTAACCAAGATTGATACCAACTATTTCTCTTTCCATTTTACCCTCACTTGTCACACAGTGAGACCAACATCAACAGGTATTTAGAAGCAATAGTAGTGAAGTCCGCTTGTATTTAGTAGGTTGCTGCAAATACAAATTATCTTCTAAGAAACATAATACATATACACGCATTCTCTTTAACATGCTGATCAGGGGGGTGGCAGGTACAATTATTAAAGGACTGAAAGCCTTAGATTTCCTTTGACCTCCATTACAGTCTGGGACTCTCTGCTCCTTGAAGGATAAGACTGTATTTGTCAAACCTATGGTAACATATTGCAAGTGGATTTTCTCTGTTCTTCTGTATTAGCTATCATCCTTTAAAGGAATACATTTTCACTAAGGAAGATGTATATGTTGTTTTGAGATTCAAAGATTTTTCTTTTTTCTTCTTTCTTTTTTCAAGAAAAAAAGAAAAATTGAATGATCTTAAGGAATTTTCTTTATGCTCCTATTTCTCACACACTCTATAAAAATATCATTGACATAGGGTGAAAAGGTCGCATGCCTCACAGAAATGGAACAAAGTACTCCAGTAAGGTTTTTCACCTGGAAAATATCCCTATAACTAATTCTTCGTATTGGAAATTTTTTATTATTATTTTAGCAACCAAAAAAACTTCAGGCCTTTTCCCAGCCTAGAGTTCCCTGAAGTGATCTTTCCCATAAGGAAGATAAGTTTTCACTTAGAGGATAGCATCTCTAGCAGCAAGAGTTTAATACTCTGCAACAATATCAGGGATACGCAATCCTGAATTTACAGCTCTTCAAATTACTTTTATAGCTATACTGTTCATTTTGGATCAGATGCTTATCTAAAATTCCATATATTTTGGTAGCCATAATATCTGATTTAAAACAGCTTCCAATAAGCCAAAGAACGGTACTGAAAAAAAAAAGCCACTAAAAAAACCCCAACCAAACGTGGGCCAGATTCTGGGAGCTGTAAATTACTGTAGCTCTTTAAAGCTAAACTACTTTACACCAGCTAAGGATTGGGACCACTATGCACAATTCCACTTCAAAGTTGATGTTTTTCCACATGCATAGTGCTTTGCTTCGCATCTGCTCTCTTAATAACACATGAGAATTTCTAACTAGTTTATCCCAAATTCTTTTTATAGTTATTTTTACGTCTTTTCTTATCAATGACTGAGGCGGAGAAAAAAAAAGTGCTGATTGATCAATTAATCAAGCTTTATTGACATACAATATTCCTCAATACTTCAGAAATGTCTGCAGAACAATTTCCTCCAATCATAAGATCAATGAATCAATGTAAAACCCCAGTAATTAAATTTATCAACTCGGTATCAATACATCTGGCACTTTATGAAAGTATTATGTGAAGTTTGTTCTCTTAAGGGATATATTGATTGAGGGCAAGGAGCCAAATATTTCTATTATTAGATCTGGGAACGCTAGATCAAAACTCGGTCTGTTATAAACAACTTACGAGCGTTTCATATACACAGATCTCATGCTGATTCTGTACCATTAAACCCACGCCTAACAAGCAGATAAGCCTATTAATTGATGATTAAGACTACAGGAAGATCAGTCATTATATTCAATGCTTCTTGTATGCATGCATTGAACAAACATATTGACAGGAACCGTACAGAATAATTTTCCTCTAGGAATTATATTTTAAAAAAGGAGGAGAACATCTAAACAAAATCAGATTTCAAACCTTGTTCATGCAGCATAAAATAGCCTTAATTAATTAATTACATTTTGAAACTAAAGCTTTGCAGTTTGAAAAAGATTATCACATCTCTCTCTGTTGTATATAGTAGTTATTAATTGAAAGGTGAACAATGAAGCTTAAAGATGACACATCTGACAAGAGCCATATTAAAAACCAAAACAAGGAAACAAAAATGCCATCTGAGTGTTTTACGATTTAATTTTTAAAGGGCTAGTGTACAAACTATTCTGGAATATATTTTTAGTTGCTATCCCTTACTGCATATGCGTAAGCAAGTAGGGCACAAAAGTTCATGAAGTGCCATTTTATCATTTATAAGAAAAACAGTAGCAGGCTTTTTATATCAAGGAAAAAAAAAAGAAGAATTTTTGGCTCTGCTTGAACAAAATAATTCTTAAGGAACAGCTAACGACATAAGACTGTCATTTTCCCCCCCATGAACTGTATGATAAAGATATCAATAACAATACAATCTTCACATTTGTAATAAAGAAGCAGCAAATGTCCCTGTGCTTTCACAGATGTTGCAATAAATAAAACTAATTTGATCGAGTACTGAACATATTTTACTATGAAGGGAGGGAAATAATGACAAAAACCCCAAACCCACCAGATTCATGTAGGAGTCACATCCTGTTACAAACATCAAACAACAATGAGCCTTTATTACCATGCTATGATTCCTTCATTTCAAACATGATTAATTAGCAAGTATAACACTCACCAAAACTCCCACCACGCTGCTGTTAGCTGCCTATTTGCAAATGGGTGTCTATCAAGTATCCATAAGCAGTATTAGTCTCATTTATGACACTGAAGAAAAGTCGTCAAAGCATCTTGCTTTAAGGAAGATTTCACTCATACCTTAGCCAAAAAGAAAAGAAAATAACAGAAAACAAAACCCCAAGCACAAACGCACACCAAAACCCTCTTTTGTTGAAGGGATTCCTTGATAATCCAAACACAAACTTCATGCAAAATGAAAAACTTTTCTAAAAAGTTGCTAAACAATTAAAATGGTTGAAAATAAGTAGAGACAAAAGATGAGTTTAGACTTTGTTTTGGACTTTTTTTTTTACTTGAAACCTCAACTTTATATTCAATTCGAAATACACTGCTTCTGTTGAGAATGAAAGTGTGGTTCATATGTCAAAAATGGAAACAAAGAAGTATGAGATGAGGAAGACACACTTAGCAGGACTCTTAACACGTTTTAAGCTGTGCAAACAGATACCTTCAAATGTACCTTACTTGCAATAAACATTACTTTGGCAGTAAAAGAAACTTTGTTTCACAGGGAGGACAGGTGGAAACTGAGATTACAAATACAGAAGAAGAAACAAGAATGAGATGAGAGGAAAAAAAAACCAAAAACCGAAATTGCCTTCTCAAGCTGAACTCTATAAGTACCATCACAAAAACAACGGAAAAAAAGGTTTAATTTGGAAGCAACAGATGTATTCCTAAACAAGAAAATATCCCCGATGAAATAATGCACGGGCATACAGAGAGGATCTTTAAAAGTATGAAGAGAGATGCCTGTGTGGCAAAGCTAAAGTTTCAATGTGAAAATAAAAATTATGCAGAAGATCCAATGCCTCCTTGGTTTACCAGCTCTGTATCACAGATACTTGATGATTTTGTCACGCCCAGAGCAGAGTCATTTTTAAGTGCAAATCCATCCTACTCTCTCCAGCTTTTCAATTTTATAAATTTGGCATCAAAAACATCAAAGCAGCTTCCACTTCGGACCTAACTTTTAGAGGATCAATGTGACAAGTCACTGCTTGATAGATGTTTCTCTTGATAAACGACTTGTTCAAAAGAGACATTGTAGCTTTCATTTCCTGACCACAACACACTTTTAATTTGCAACAGCAGAGCTGCTCGAGTGTGACTAGTTCCCACTTTCCAGCCTTTCAGGATTGTGGCACTGTCAGGCCTCATACATGGGCAAAACAAAAAGTCAGAAAGAGGTGCATCCGCAACAAGAATTGTGGCGAAACTTTTCCTCAAACAGGAACCTGGTTACATTTGATTTCTCCTAAGGGTGAGCTTTTAAATCCCCCTCTCATTCACTTCTAATCCTTAACATTTTAGGGAAGGGGGAAAAGAGAGGAGAAATCATATTTGGAAATATATATACACTTAACTGCCACAGAATATATAAGGCTGCCTAACGGTATTGTGTTTATTATACATATATATATATATTACTGCTACTATAATTATTATTATTATCTGAGAATCGCATTTAACAGTCCAAAACGTCCACACCATCCAATTTCAGCTCTCAGCATACTGTCCGATTCCCGATTTAAAATTTATAAATGTAATATCCTCCTCATCACAAGCAGCAGTCCAATCTGCTCTGAATATATATTACAGCTTTAACATCACAGAGGGAAATCTCCCATCTGGCAATCACATTCGCTCCAACAGCTCTAGGAAAAAAAAAAAAAAAAAAAAAGAAAAAAAAAAAACACGTTCCGCTCTCGCTCGCTCGCTCTCCTCCTTAAAACATTTCTCAGGGCAAATTATGTGCATCTAAAATAAACAGTTGCCTTATTGATCGCTTCAAAGTCAACAAGTTCTAAATGCAAAATGCAATCAGATTCTTCCCATCATATAGCACCCAGGATATGTTTAGCAATATAGTCACCTACAGCACCAAAATAGGAGCGTACATTGTGCAACTGCTCTCTCAATTTCTTTCTTGCATTCAGATATGTTATTACGAGAGATCATCAGCCACACACGCCAGACCTCCCCCTTATCCCAAACACACACACGCACGCACACACACACACTCGCTCCCTCTCCTAGGGTCTCTCTCCATCCTTATTTGTTGCTACCACACGCAATTAAAAGTGAACGTACCCCCTTTTTGGTTGCACAAAACAGACTATTAGTCGCTTCTGTTGTTAGTTCCTTAGCCTTAATTGCATACCTAGAGGTGTATCTACTGCACCACAAGGAGATCTATTGAAATTCCCCATGCTCCATTTTATCTGACTTTTTTGGAGGAGGGGGCGGCGTGGGGGGCTGGAGAGTGACCGTTAAAATGAAGCCAGTTTCAGCACCTGATTATTTCATTCTGTTACACATTGAGAGCAGAGCAGTGGGAAACAGACACTTTTAAGCTGAGCATAAAATACCACTTATTAAACAGTATTAAACATTTGGCTACAACAGTAATTTTGTTTGTTTACATGCAAAACATTCCCCCATGCCACATCAGTTAAAACCTCTAGCAGATGATTACATTGAAAGTAAGAGAGGGAAAAGCAGCTGGAGTTCAAATAAATACTCAAAAATTATTAGTTTGCAAAAGGAAAAGATACAGTTTAGGCATGTATGTACGAGTACATAGACATATAGGTGTATATATTTATTGATACGCATTTTCCCCTTCTCCAGTCACTGAGTTTTACTAATTTACATACCATTGGAGTTCAGTGGTGTATATAGTGCACTGCTAGTAACATGCAACTTTAGGTTTTACAACTGAGATCAATACAATGGACAAAACTAATGCTATAATCAAAGCAGAAACGATAAACAAATGATAGCAAGAGAAAAAAATGCTTATATATACACAAGCGAAAATATACTATTAAACATTAGGTATTTATTACAAAATATTTGCATGCAGAGTCCTCAGTGCGTTATCATGCTATTTAAATTTGTCTTTGCTATTTAGATGCAAAGGAAGTAGATCCCAAAACGGACATACCATAAACACTGGTGCTACTGATCATTTCTTGCTGGCAGCACAAAAAGCTGAATTGGATTTTTCACAAGCAGGAATTCCAAAGGTTGCTTTTCATTAAAGCCACTTTTCCTCTCAGCTATCAAATGTCACTGCCTTGAAACGTGGGCCCTTTCGTCAGGTATTCATTTAACCTACATGCATATAATTAAGTGGGAAAGCAACATCAACAAAAAGGGGATCTCAGATCACAAGAGAAGAAAGAAAGGGGAAAAAAAAGCACATGACCAGGAATGCAAGTCCATGTCAATTTCACTCACTCCCATTGAAACTAACAAGAGCTCCAGGGAGGATAGTAATAGGATCAGTGGATTGTATATACCATTAAATTATACATCTTTCTCTCCCTTCCGAGCCAACAATACGCCCACCACGCTGTACCCCCTCCAAGATGATGTGCTTACATTTTACTGCAACAGCTCCTCTGACATATTCGTGCCCCCCCCCCAGCCAAGACACAGCAATTTAAACCTAACTTTTGTTTTGAGAGATTCTTATTTGCACTTATTTGCTCAGAAGTTAGTTGCCTCAAAGTCCAGCCCCGCGTTACCTGCAGTTTATTATTTTCCATGCAACTTAAAAATTAATCCAATTAGGTGGAGGAGGAGGTGGGGAGGGAGCTTGCAATCGCGAACTCTTAATCTGCCTACTATTGTTGGCAATGATGAAGGAGGAAAAACCATGCACTGCGATTGTATATCTGTACTTTCCAGACTACGATTAGGAAAGCAGACCGGAGTGTTTAGTATCAGAAATCGACTGCGAATTAGGGAAAATATTTAGGGCGCGAGCGGGCGATTAAAAAAAATAGGCGGCTGTGTCTGAGAGCTTCAAGATTAAATAAAATTTAAAACGATGGTAGGAAGACTAGGAAAAAAAAAAAAAAAGATCTTCTTACCTGGAGATTTGGTACAAGAACCCGATAGGTTAGAGTCGCATCGATCCAATGTGTTTGCTGATGAATGGGGGCTCGGGTTAAGTGAAGGTGCCTATGATTTGAAATCATTCCAAGTTTTTGAAGGGAAGACTGACTGCAGCCTCTGCCATGTTGGAATTTCAAACCCAAAACAGCTGCTTTGCAAGGAGCCAGCATGCCAGCAGCTGGACGCCTGCGCAGAGCGCCGCCGAGCCAAATTCAAATCACTTTCACGCGAAGAGCCAAAGATCAGTTTTCAAAGGGGGAGCGGCGCGGGGGGCGGGGGCGCTCCGCGGCCCTGCGCGCCGGGGCCGCCGCTTCCCGCGGGGGGCGGCGGAGCGCCCGCGCCGCGGTCCCGCTCTTGCTCCCCGGGGCGGCGGGACGGGGGCGGCAGGCTCCCTCCGCGGCGGCGGCGGCGGGGCTCCCCCCGGGCGCGGCGGCGCTCCGCGGTGCGGGGTGTGCGGAGGGGTAGGGCCGGGGCCTAGCGGCGGCCGGCGGCAGCGGGCCAGGGACCCGGTGGCGGAGGTTCCCCCGGCCGCGGCCGCCCTCGCTCTGCCGCGGCCGCCCCGCGCCAACCCCGCCTGGGGCCGCGGGGGGCGTCCCGGCTCGGCCTGCGCGGCTGCCCTCGCCGGCCGGCTCCTGCGCCGCGTCGCCGGGCGGCCGGTGTCGGGGCTCACTGGCCGCCGCCGCCTCCCGCCTGAGGAAAATGGCCGGGGTGGAAGTGCCCCGCGCGTCGGCGGGCTCGTCCCGGCCCGGGCGGCGGCCAGCGCCGGGCAGACGTGCCCCGTCCCCCCCCCGCGCTGCTGCGGGGGAGCCCCGGCAGCTGCCCGCCGGAGCCCGGCTGTTAACAACCGCGGTGAGGCATTCCCGGTAGCCGGCAATGGCTGAGGGGCCCCGGCAGCCACACCTCCCTCTGCCCGCACTTCCCCGGCCCCGGCTCGGCGGGGGATGGCAGGGAGCCAGCTACCCCGGCCCACAGCTGCCGGGGACTCCCCTTGCATAAGAGGGATTCCCCGGGGGGCTGTTAGACGGGCTTTACAGCCTCTTTATGCTGACAGGGAAGGCATGAAGTGGCCACACAGCACAAATTGGGCCCTCCCTCTCCCACACCGGTTATGCTGTCTCTCGCAAACGAGCCTTTCTCCGGCGTGGCCGACCCGCTGTGCCCGGTGCTCTCACACACCCCGCTCCCTCCAGGCCCTCCCTGCCCACCCGCTTTCCTGTACCGCCGCTGCGGGAAGGGGAGCTAGGGCTTCCCACGAGACAGACCTGCATCCCTGGTTTTACACCTGGTGGGACTATCAGAGCATTTTTACCTTCTCTTCTAACGGGGAAGAAGCCACTCTGTCCGGATGCTGTTCCTTGGCTCTGGCTTAGGGTCCTCCTGGAGTGGTTTCACTTCCTCTCTTCCTGGTCCTGCTGAGGAGCTAAGGATGGCTTGGGAGGGTTGTTTGTCCATCCTGGATGTGGAAGAAATGGATTAAATTTTCTTAGCTAAAAAGGAAAACGCAGTGGGCACTGGAAGAGGCAGAGGAGACCAGACCCAGGGGATTAGCATCTGGAGGAGCGGGAACGGGCTGGTTTCCTGGCTGTTTTCCTTCTCAGTACTGTAGTAGGCCTAAATAAAACTCAGAAGTAGTTGCCAGCAGAAGCTGCTGTGAGCTCTCAGTCAGTCCTTACGCTATCAGGTAATGGAAGAGGAAAAGAAAGGACCAGAAGCCCTGTCTGATTCGTGTGGTCCATGAAGTGATTCAGTCAACCCAAAATGATTTTTACCAGCTGAAGACTATTTTGGGAGATCTGAGCCCCCCAAGTGACAAAACTGCACCTAGAGATTGGAAATAGAAGGACAGAGCAAAACAGCTAGACAAACTTCTGCTTGTTAAGGAAATGGAAGGTGTTCCTAGCTCACTTGGACAGCTAGGGATCACGCTGGCACTGCTAGTGAAATTACAAGGCGTCCTGAAGCAAGGAGCTGGTTCTAGAGATAGGTACAGCTTATACTAGCAAAACTGCTTTTGTTTCCCATTATGTCCAAACTAAAATAAAACATACGCGTGAAAACACAGTTTAACTGATTATTGGGATATAGAGAGCTATTTTTAGAACTTGCAACATAGCTATAGCAACAGAAACATAGAAATAGCTTTTAGGCAACTGCCCAGAGTGGCCAGCGGATGAGAAACCCCACCACAACACCCACTGTGGCCCAGTCTGCAGCACACTCTTCTGACACCTTTTCCCTGCCCTCAGCATCGGGTGGCTATGAGCAACGGGCCCATGGCCTGGATCAGCCCGTTGCCTGCGCAGATAGCCACCCATCCACCCTTCTATAAGAGCTCGTGGGTATTAAGTGGCAGCTTGGGCATTAACACAAGTAGACAACTGTTCCAAATGCAGGTAACGCATCAGTAGCCTCTGGTGTTCACTAGTTTGACCAAACCGTATGTATTACACCTGATGCTGAAATCTGTAACACAGCACGTTGCCTCTGCTAGTGCTGCCACCACCAAGCACTGAAAATAAGAAGACATTATCCCAAGGTCATGAGCTTGGTCTGAAAATCATATCGTTAAACATAAAAACGATTCTTTTTGTCTTTGTTACTTTATACATCTGGATTCCTTTTCCCATTTTTTTTTTCCAAAACCATGGCACTGTGCACTTTTTCTCTCAAGTGAAAGATGAGTTTCTTGCACAATTACAGAGCTCCATGACTTGCAGTTGTAGGGAAACAGTGGCAACTATCATAAGGCATTATTAGATGTGCACCAGCGTTTGAAATTTTCCGACCAGTGAAGAATATATTTATCAATCTTAGCATTGCATTAACCTCAGTATTTTCATTCTATATACCTATATTTTTCTTCCCTTCGGGCTTCTCATGCCACATTAAAATAGCCTGAGTGAAACAATAGCCGTGCAGTATATGCTTGTATGGGTCGACATTCATCTCTGTGCAGAAGGTCAGCATAAGGCTTACGTACCGTATTAAGTCCTCATTTTGAGGTCTGAATTAGGCTGAAGTGAAGGCCTTGTTCAGCTCATCTGTACATGGATGAATTCCACTCTTTGTTTAAAATGCCACCAAACAGTCCTGATCCTTTTGTATGGGAAATTCTCACAGACTTTCCAACTGGGAATGTTACTTTGAGCCTATTTCAACATCTAGGTGAAACGTTCACAATGAAATTCAAAACCACATGAAACTTGCCTGGTTTCGGGTTTTGTTACAAACTCCAAACTAAGACCAGGCTCCTTGAAAGGTTCACAGACCTTTCCAGCAAATCTAGATTAATAACATTTAAACCATTTGAATTGTGAAAACAAAACAAAAGAAAAGAAACAAAACCACCAGAAAACAAAGAACAAGAACATCTAACTACCCTCCTGCATCAGTTCTCCCAGGGATGCTGGTGTGATGCATGCAGACTTTGTAGTTACTATGTAGTATATCTAGTAAAGGTTTTTAAGAGCTATAATAATAATAAAAAAAGATGTTTTGCGAAATAATCTTTAGTGGCTTTACATTAATTACATGGATTTCATTTGTAAATGAGAGTAAGTTTTCAAAGTGGCAGACAATGCCAGAGTTCTTTTAATGCTGACAGTCTGGCAGCATCTGTGCTCCCCTTGTGTGCCGGCAGTGCAGACCTCCAGGGCAGGGCTCCTGCCTGCCTTCCTCCTTCTGTGCTGGGGAATCCCTCCAGCCTCCCACTCTCAGACCTCACGTGGTACAACCGCAGCTGTAATTCCCTACTAGGATGTGCTGCAATAAATGGCCTGCAAGTGCTCTTTTTCAGAGTTCCGGTCATTTGTGAATACACCGACTATTTTCTTCCTTTGTTCGGAGGACAACCTGTTTTAAGAGCTCAGGCAACCCAAATCGGACTTCTATACCACCTGGATCCCCACCAAGCAGCTGAGGTGGCTCCAGATTCCACATGCCGGGACATTTCCAGAATCTGTGTGGCAGGACAGACCTTCATGGACCATCCCTATCAGGTGGAAAATGCTACCTCTTCTCTCTCTGACCTGAGCGGTCATTCACAGAAACCTCAGTTTCTTTAGCTAAGGGTGCACTTACTGCCTTTTAGGACCTTTGTATGTGTCAGCATGAGTGCAATGGATACCTCAGCTTGCTAGACCTGAGACTCCAAGAGGCAATGACACCTGTGTGGGCCTTAAAGTATTGATAAATATAGATCAGAAGTAATTGTCTCTTTCTTGCATACAGGCAACTAATATTTAGTTGAATTAATGCCCTAAATAAGCTCAACAGCAAACAATGTGACAATGGTCAAACACAGAGGGGGAATCCGTTCCAAATATTAATGTTACATGTTGCTTCCAGGTTCTTCCCAGGAGATTGCAGGGAATGAAATCCTCCCTTCTAGCCCTACTGCTGTTCTGTACAGTTTGACTGAAGCTTCAAACATCTCCAAGCCCTAGGTCAGTGACTAAGCCAGGAACGCATAATGTCTTCCTGTACTCCTTTAGCACACAGCGTGCTGCCTTAGGTACTGGGCAGTACCTCATTTCACAAAATGTCACTTGACCATAGGCCATATTTAATGTAATCCTGACTGTGTCAGAAAGAAAAACTTTATATATGTCCATAAAGGCACTTTTTGCATCTTTGCTGTGCTGATGTAAAAACTGATAACTTTTACAACTTGTAACCACTTTAGATTCTGTGGTTTTGAAGAGATAGAATTTCCAGTATTTTTGTTCTCTTGTTTGTCTGTTTCCACTTCTGTGGAATGGGGATGGGGTTGCCTTGATTTCAGTGAGATTTCTAGAATCATAGAATCTTCATGGTTGGAAAGGACCTTTGAGATCATTGAGTCCAACCATACACACACAAAACCCCTGCAATCTCTGCCACTAGAGCATGCCCTGAAGTGCCACATCTAGACGTTTCTTAAATACCTCTAGGGATGGTGACTCAGCCACCTCCCTGGGCAGGCTGTTCCAGTGCCTGACCACTCTTTCAGTAAAGTAATTCTTCCTAATACCTAATCTAAACCTCCCCTGCCGCAACTTCAGACCATTTCCTCTGGTCCTGTCATTATTCACTTGGGACAAGAGGCCAACACCCACCTCTCTACAACCTCCTTTCAGGTAGTTGTAGAGAGCAATGAGGTCCCCCCTCAGCCTCCTCTTCTCCAAGCTAAACATGCCCAGCTCCCTCAGCCTCTCCTCATATGACCTGGTCTCCAGACCCCTCACCAGCCTGGCAGCTCTCCTCTGGACACGCTCCAGCACTTCAATGTCCCTGTTGTACAGAGGGGCCCAGAATTGAACACAGGACTCGAGGTGAGGCCTCACCAGTGCCGAGTACAGAGGCACGGTCACTTCCCTGCTCCTGCTGGCCACGCTATTCCTCATACAAGCCAGAATGCTACTGGCCTTCTTGACCACCTGGGCACTCTGCTGGCTCATGTTAAGCTGGCCGTCCACCAGCACCCCCAGGTCCTTTTCTGCTGGGCAGCTTTCCAGCCACTCTTCCCCAAGCCTGTAGCGTTGCTTGGGGTTGTTGTGACCGAAATGCAGGACCCGGCATTTGGACTCATTAAACCTCACACAATTGGCCTTGGCCCATCGATTCAGCCTGTCCAGGTCCCTCTGTAGCGCCTTTCTACCCTCAAGCAGATCAACACTCCCACCTAACTTGGTGTCGTCTGCAAACTTCTAGCCAAGCCACTTATTGGTCATTCTCTACAATCTTGCTGAATACTTGATGCTTTTGGCATCACAAAGCTATTGGCCTCTGAAGTCACTTCCATTTTCCATTTTAGTCCTAGAGGAGAAATTGTTCACAATATCCAACAAAAATATTCATTTAGCAAGTGCCTGTATAACAGAACAATATATAGATGTTTGTCACATAAACATCTGACAAGACCTATGCCTTCTGGCATTTCTTGAATTTTGAGTGCTTAATATTTTTACTTTGGTAGCAAATGCATTTTTAATACAATTTCTCCATTTTTTTTTAAGCAAACTTTAGTACAGAAAGTCCCTCTTGGGAAACTGTAGGAAGGAGTTGAATGTTTTTAGGGTTTTTGTTCTCTGTCTTCTTTTATTTTTTACTGTGTTGTTCATCAGCTGGTTAAGAACCACACGAATCCCTGTCGTTTTCCTTAACAAATACATTAATAACTTGTTCTCCTCATTTAAAATAGCCTCTCCTCATTTGAGTAGAGGAGGATGAGGTGCCCACATGAGGCCAGTAGGATTCAGAGACATTTGACAGTGACAATGGAATACCAAGGCACAGACAATTACAAACACATTATTTCTCTTTTTCCTGTCTCTAACTCCTTTTTTCCCTTACAACTACTATCTTGGCCTTGGTGCCAGCATCTTTCTCATTCCCTCCCTGATTCCTTATCTCAATCCCAATCCTTCCCATTCGCCCCCCCTATCTAGTACCAGTCCCACTCATAAGTCCTTGTCCTAATAACCATCGTCACATTTTATGACGTTTGACTTGTGCCTTTTTCCTCTGCCCAAACACACTTTCCTTTGGGTTTTTTTCCCCTTCCTTGATGGTATCCCTTTTCTGCATTCTGGTCAAACTGCTTCTTATTCTGTGTTGCCCGGTGATTTGCAGGAAGAAGGCCGAGAACATCTGACAGACACCTTTATTCTCTTTGTATTTAGCACCACTGGCAATTGAAAAGAGAAATCTGAGAGCAAGTCCTGCTCAGATCTGCAAGCCCCAGGAAAGAATACATCCACTGCAGACAGAATCTTTGAAGAAGCTGGTAAGTGAAATATGCAAACAATTTTACAGAGGATCAGATTTCTCCAGACTGAGGAAGACCTTCATAGGCTGGTGAAAGAGGAATATCCCTTCCCAAGCTCTAAGTCCCACTACATGCAGTAGTCAACAAAATATTTCAAAAATTTCTTAACATGAGCAAAACAGATTTTCCCTCAGTGCATTCGGAGAAACAGCTGACCATATTTGCTGAAAGTTTTGAAAAAATAGCCCAAGGCAGATATTTGGCATGAAAATTGCTGCCCAGTGGTTTATGTTTGACAAAGTTACAAGCAACTAGAAGAAGGTTCTTACTATGAAACCTTGACTTTAAGTATTCCACTGGAAGACCCTACAATTAATGATTACCAATAACAAAAAATTATTTTACTTAGCGCTTAATACTTAATGACTTGATTTAGTCAAGGCCTGGAAAGAAAAAAACACTTTATTTTGGAGGGGAAGTGGAATGGTGAAAATTAAACAACAGTATGCTTACAAAATTGCAATTTTTTCCCAAGTGCTTTTTCCAAGCACTTTATATGCTCTTCTCAGAAACATTTTGTATCTCATCTCCAAATGCACATAATAAAATCTCGCATCTACCCTACAAATGAAATTAACTTTGGAATCAAAGGGGAGAAAAAAATTTAGCTGAACACTGGTATTGCTCAAAATCGCATATACGCACAGAAGAAAGTTTACCTAATAGGTTACATGCTATAGGATCTGCATGTCCGATAAAGTACCCACAAGCCTTTATTTGCTGTTGCTTTAGGAGCAGACTTTACCCACTGTTTCTCTTTTGATGAGTAAAAGTTCCTTTACTCTTAGACAAATATCTTGCTCTAAGTAACACTCCTACACTATGTTATTGATCTTCACAGAATAAAATTCTTTTTATAGTAAAATTAAGACAATGTTTATGACTTACTGTTTTAAACATTGTCTTTAGTGCTGATGTAGGTGTATTTAAGTCATGAAGCAACTTTATCAGTCTATCTGTGCAGTCATTTCTAAAGCTTTTCATTCTCTAAAGCTTTTCAAACAAGTGAAACATTTTTAACTATTCTTGCTAGAGATTCATCTTGAGGAATGTAGTGTTTATGAGCCTTAATCAAATATCCAAAATAAAATACCTTTTCAACATGCAGAAGTACCAACACGTCAGACAAGTATACCTTACATTTTTGAAGAGAAAAAAAAGAGAAAAACTATTTAGACTTCAAACATCTCTATTCAGATAATCTGAGCAACACAGCTGTTCTACATATGACATTCTTCCATTGCAAGAAACATAATGTCTCACTTAGGAGGCAAAGTTGTTAATAAAGTAAATTAATACAGTTGGGTTTGGTGCTATTAATGAGAGCATCCTTCCCTACTGCCTGTAATGTAATAACTAAATCTTGCTAACTTGTACTTTCTTCTAACTTCCTTAGAAAGCTCAAATTTGCTAAATGCACAGCATTGGCTGCAATCAACAAGGCACTTAAGTGTGTGCTTAATTTTGTGCACACGAGTAATCACATTACAGTAAATGGAACTTGAATGCCCAAAGTTAAGCACACACTTAAGTGCTTTGCTGGATCAGAGCCAGAGCATGACAACTTGCAGGTCATCCTTACTGCACCGTAAGAGATCACAAACCTTAAATATCCTGTAGAAACCTTCTTTCCACTTCAAATCAACAGTACCAAAGGCAAGGACAAATATATGGTAATAAGTAGCTACTGCATTCTTTTCTTCTGTTACAAGTCACTAAACTGGCAGCAGTACTTACGATATAGAAAATTACCAATACAATAAATTCTCTTAATAAGTATCCATAAAATTACAATTTATTTTAAAGATCATCGTTTGTAATTCTATTCTCATAAGACCATTAGGCACATGGGTCTTTTTAATTTTAAAAGACCTGCTAATAGTTCTCACAAAAGAATTTATTCAAGACCTTGACCTTAAATTGATACAATTGCACAACTTAATCAGAATTAAACATGAGTCAAAGTACCATACAATATTATCACAGGAGTCAACACAGCCCCTCAGCAGCCACGCAGAGGATGCTATTTGTACCACAACCTTGCGTATCCGGCATTCTGTTTCTAGGGATCTAATACTCTGAATTAAATGTTTTTATTAAATGTTTTCTGCCAGTTATTATGCCAAAGAGGTGGGGAGGGGCATTGCTGATGACATTTCTTCTTTCCATGCAACTGAAAGGACAGAAAAATAGTCTAAGAATCTTTTCAATTCGGTCACAGCTTTTCAATCTAAAATGAAACTTTATATCCACTGTGCTACACACTTCATTATTTCATTTTCTGGCTAAATGGACATGGTTCATTCTCCATTGCATGTCCATTCTCCAGGACCCATTTCTTTCTTCAATAATATGAAATTAATATGTTTTTAGGATCAGAAGCTACATTTTAGATCTAATTTTGCCTGACTGTTGACAGCACTCAGATACAGGGAGCTTCTATGTTTTTCCAACACATAAGTTTCTTCACAAAAATTAGCAGGGTGAAACAGCAAGTAAGGACACACTGCCAAGTCTGGTTCTCTACCTATCTACAAAGTAGTTTTCACACTTTCCATGACTGTGAATGTCCTTCTTTCTCTATTTTTTTTTTCAAATCTTAATTAGGAAGAACTGAAAAATCCTTCTCTATACTGAGAGTGTTTGTGAAGGGGGAGGGGATAGGGGAACCAAAAAGCACATTCCAAGCCAATTCTGATCTCATTTACAGGGATGAAAATCTGGAATTAATCCATTGAGTTTAACAGATATGTTCCGGGTTTACATAAATGAGATCTTACATTTATAAGTGGAATCAGTGTTTTCCCCTTTGACATTCACATGGCTCAAACCAGAAACATTTCCTGAATAAAAAAAAGGCCAAACCATCCAGTTGGGAAGATTGGCATAATTCCATTGAAGTCAATGGAGCTGTGGTAATTTACATTAGCAGATGATCCAGACGAAAGTATATAAAAGTTTTCAGAGCAGGCTTCTTTCATTTTAAACTGCATTATGTTAGGTGCACTGTTGATGCTCAGAATTAATGTGCAAGTTGTTAATCTCGCTAGACCTGGATTTAAAATTAGACAATGCAATAATTAGTTTGGCACTATCATTGTGCTACCTAGAGGGTAATAATGTAGGTCATAAAATATCAGTGATCAGCACAACTTTTCATACAAAACAAAGAATCTGTACTGGGAGGGAGGAGAGGAGGGAGGAAAGAAATTCAGAAATTGGTTGTTATCAGAGACCAAACTGGGCTGTGAGGTACTGTACCACCTCACAAGATGCTGTGTTGCATATGTCTACTTATGTTTCTCAGCTCCCAAGTGTGCAGATGATTCTGTAGGGTATAATTGATTCAAAGATGTCTACAAGCTCTCTTTCTGTACTATTTTTATGTTGGACATTCATTATTCTTCATGTCTTTATTATTAAAAGATTAGGAAAATAATTTATTTTATATTATTCTCCTTATTTTTTTGCTTTTGCTTAAAATATAAGCATATGCAGAGCAAACAGTTTACAAACATACAGAAGTGCAACACTATAGTATATATATCTTGATTTGTTTTCTTGACAAATGACTACTGGCAACATCAATAATTCAAAGGGAGAAACAATGAAAATATAGAAGAATTGCATTTGTACACTTCTTTCTGTCCTGTCAGTCATTCTTGCTAGGTTTGTATATAAACACAAAGAAAATTAGGAAAACATCAAGTCTGAAAACCAGTCTTGATGAACACTTTCTTACTTTTTGTACTATTTAAATGGTCAGCATGCTTAAATATACACATAATGAGTGTATCTCATACATACATCTCTCTATTAAGAAAACAGTATTGTATTAGCTTTTATACAATCAGGCTGTGTTTTTTAAGATACACAGCAGAGTTCAGTGAACATAAGATGAGAACACATATACAGGTGCGCAGTCGTCTGAAGTATCTCTACGCCTCTTGTATATATACTATTAGAAAGTGCACATTCGATGTTATAGATGCATATATTCATAAATCATTTAAAGTTGTGCTTTTCATGTGATGTGAGGCACGGATACAAACTTGCTAATGATAATTATAGAACTGATGCTGATTTAGTCATTTCAAGAAAGCCATGGAGGCATAATTAGTGTCTGAATGGCCTCAATATTGCATTATTAGGAGGCTAGGGTGAAACTTGAAATGAGAACATCAAGGCTGATAAAAGAAAAGAAAACATGAAATACATACATAATTCATTCTGAGATATTATAAAGGTTTATAACCAGAAACAATAATTTGCAGAAAGCATCTCATGTACTGGAGCCAACTGCAATAATTTGGTCAACCTGTTTAAGATCAAATAGTATTCTTAGCTATTCTCAGTGGTATCTTTCTAATAAAGTAGCAGCAAACAGACACTGTTTGCTTCTGGTCACTTTTAAAGAATGTTCAGTTTATCAGTGGGGACTTTAATCTCAAGCTTCATAGAGTACAAAAAGAACATTGATCCTACTGTTTTGTCCTCTAGGCCACAAGGCATGCACATTTTTACATTCATTTGTCATAAAACAAAAAACACATTTTGCCCTTTGAAAATACCAAATGCCAGCTTTTAAACAAAATAATTTTCCATCACATTTTTCCCTTTCTTTTAACCTTTCCATCATTCCCCCCCACCCCCACCCCTCCGCCTTCCTTTTATCCCAGACTAATTTCCTCTCTCTCTTAATGCCTTTCTTCCATTTTAAGTACTAGTAAGAACTTTGCAGAATCCTTGTTTTGGACCCCTGCCAAACTAGCCACTGTTTAATGATTTGACATGGTAGTTTGAATTAATCAGAATCCTTCACAATCCTCTTTCTAATTTTCCTTCTAGATAGGTTACAGAATATACAAATAATACCCAAGTTATACAAAGGAATGTGAGATATCATCTGGGTTAGACCAGGTCTACAGATCCAAGAAGCTGGGCGAAATCCACCCTTTGTATATCATTTACTTCAAATTTACCTTCTCTCCTTCATTTAAATAAATTTAATATGCAAGAATATCTTGGAATTTTGTAAAATTTTGCATATAGAAACAAACCAATTTGTTATTTTTCTGTACTTCTTATTTGAAAATAATTTTTTTTCACTTGCTTTGCAATGATCTAAAGTTGCCACTATCAGAAATGTGTTCAGTAGCCTCCTTTTATAATCACTGGATCAAGGGCCTATACCCAGTTCCCCACAAAGAATGCAGAAGTCTTGCCTTCTCTGGCTCTGGAGAGCCAGTTATTGCATATGGTGAGGGGCTCCTGCTCCCAAGCCCTGCTCAGCCCTTAGTTCAGGCCAGTGTAACTCTTTCCTCGTCACAGATTTTTTTTTTCCGTAAAGTATGTGTTTTTTGATGGAGCCATGAACAAACAACAATGTTTTCTTGACCAAAACTGTAGAAAAGTCTTGAATTCTGCTTTTGCTTGCCAGTATCTAAAAGAACCCCACTGGTTAGAAACCTCATTAAAGGTTATGCAAGGAAACGTGCATATCCTGTGTCTTCTCTCAAAACATAAAATTTCTTCATGAAGTAAAAAGCAAAGGATGCAATGTTACTAAATGGTCTGTGGCTTGAATTTTAGTGAGGCAGATGCATACACAAGTACAAATTTATAACACCCTTTCATGTTTTATGGCTACCAAGGTCTAAATACACATTTGTCTTTAATTTTCACTTAAATTAAGTAAAATAAGTTTTTTTAAGTCCTGAATCAGCTTGCAAAAACTAGCTTTGGAGAAGACTTGTGAAAGGATAACATTCACAAACTTGAAACCACTGGGGTAGATTCCAAATGAGTAGACAAGTTTGCTCACTCTGTCAACTCATCTTTTTATGAACAGCATAGCTCATTTCATCACAGTCTTCTGTGCCTCATTGAGTTTGTTTTGAAAGTCTGAAGTTTATATAGGATAAAAGAATATTACAACCATGAGCGATAAGGATGATTGAGAAAGATCAGAACGTGGCAGATAGGACTTGATCCTGAAAAAAATGGAACTCCTTACTTCTCATTGTCTTTAGCAGTTATTATACATTCGGCACTAGAGAGAATCCAGCTTCTGCTTCTCTTTTCCCCCCATACTTTTTACTAGTAACCTTTAATTTTATAGGAGGCACAATTAACCAAAGGAGCAGCTGCAAGGAAAGACTAAGCGTGTGACTGTATCTAAAAATCAGCTAGAGAGATAACTAGCTGGTTATCTAGTAGTTGAGACAATCACTTTCACTTTCATAACTTTCTACACATTTATATTTATAATATTATTATCATTTGATATAATCTTGCCAACATTTATAGTCATTTTTGCAATCTAAAATAGCATATACTGCAAACTAACATGCTTTAAAAGAATAGATTGTATTTTAAAATAAATTTTGAGAAAAAGGTTACACAAAACTGGAGATGAGCACAAGGTCTCTCTCATAATTATGGGCTTGACAGTATTTTTGAGCTCTGAAAATATTTTTCTATTTCATCATCCATCATATTTCCGGTAAGTTGAACTACTCTCTGCAAGATCCAACCCAAGAATGATGGTCTCCGATGCAACCCAGACAAATATGCTTCCCCCAGGTAAGACTGGGACCAGTGGGAACATCTGGAGAAATGAAGACTTACCCTGTATATCAGAGGATAATGTTAGGGAACATTTAAACAAATTGGACATAAATAAGTCCATAGGACCTGATGGAATGCCCCTATGAGCGTTGAAGGACCTGGCTGACGTCATTGTGAGGCCACTCTCAATTATCTTAGAAAGGTCATGGTGATCAAGGGAGGTTCCTGAGGATCAGAAGAAAGCAAATGTCACTTATCTTCAAGAAGGAGGATTTGCAGAACTACAGGGCAGTCATCCTCACCTTGGTCCCTGGGAAAATGATGGAGCAAATAATCTCAGGAACCATTTCCAGACACATTAAGAACAAGGAGGTGATTCAGAGTAAACAGAATGTATCCAGAAACCATATCCAGACACATTAAGAATAAGGTGATTTGGAGTAAACAGTGTATTTGCAAAGGAGATATCATGCCTGACAAACTTGATAGCATTCTATAATGAAATGACCAGCTCAGTGGATGGTGGAAGAGCAATACATATTATTTATCTTAACTTAGGACAATGGAACAGAGTGGAACTCATCAAGTTTGCAGAGGATAAAAAACTGTGAGGAATTGCTGATAAACCAGATGGCTGTGCTGCCATTCAGAGGGACCTTAACTGGCTACAGAAATAGACCAACAGGAATCCAAATAAGTTCAACAAAGGGAAATGTGAAGTCCTGCATCTGGGAAGGTGTAATTCCATGCAGTAGTACACGCTAGGGCCTAACCGGCTGGAAAGCTGCTCTGCAGAAAAGGACTTGGGGGGCCCTGGTGGACAGCAAGTTGAACATGAACCAGCAATGTGGCCTCATGGCAAAGAACAGCAACAGCATCTCAGGCTCCATTAGGAAGAGTGTTGCCAGCATGTTGAGAGAGGTGATCCTTCACCTCTACTCAGCCCTGGTGAGAAACATCTGGAGCGCTGGGTCAATTCCTGGTCTTCCCAGTACAAGAAAGATATAGACTTACTGAAGCTAGTCCAGCAAGGGGCCAAGAAGGTGCTTAAGGCACTGGAGCATCTTTCACATGAGAAGAGGCTGAGCAAGCTGTGGGTGTTCAGCCTGGATAAAAGAATGCTCAGGGGGGTCTTATCAGTCTGTATAAATACCTTAAGAGGGGAGCAAAAAGAAGATGGAGCCAGTGATATTTGGTGGAAGAACAAGAGGCAATGGGCACAAACTGAAATGCAAGTTTATTTAAACATAAAACCTCACTTTTTTACTGTGAGGGTAGTCAAACACTGAAGCAGGTCGTACAGAGAGGCTGCAAAGTCTCCGTCCTTGGAGACAGTCAAAACCCAGCATGATACACCCCTTAGCAACTGGCTCAAGCTGACCATCCTTCGACCAAAGGCGTTTGACTAGATAATCTCCAGAGGTGCCTTCCAACGTCAGCCAGCCTGTAGGTTCAGCCAGAAATTACTGAATTTTCCCTTATTACCGTTTAAGATTCATTACAGTAAAAATTCAACAGATACAAGACCAGCTAAGAATGGGTAATGAATATCCAGTTTTTTTAATTCCTTGACATGCAATGTAACTTCCTCTGTATTTAAGAGCAGCTAGCAATGCAGTTGTTGTAAGGCTACTACCACTAATTATTATTTCTGTATTATTGTTATTACTGTCATCTTAATTGCTTCTGAGATTCTATGACTTGTCTCTTCAGCCTTACCAACTGCCTAGAACAAATGTTGCATGTTTGGGGATAACAATAGCATTCCATTGTGTGTATCCTATATTTGATGTCAAAAGATGTGACATTGAGTACTCAAAGACATGCATATAGGCATAATACAATGGGTGTTTTCCCAAGAGGATCTTACAAGGAAAGATCTTTCACAGCACTGCGTTTTGAAGGCTCAACTTACAAACCTGTTTGTGTTTGGCAACTATCTCCAGTTGAAATTGTGTTATTACCTTGCGAGTGGCACAATGCCACTCTAGCAGATGGGCATCAGCATAGGCATGCCAGAGAACTAGTACGTGCATTGAGTTTAAGTATTAGGGCTCAGATACATATCCAGGTATAAGTGCCTGTAAATTTGCATCCTGGTTGAGGGAGTATGTAATCGCAACTTCAACTCAGTTTGGCATTACTTTTGGCATTCTCAAAATACTTCTGAGATTACTGAAGAATACAACTTTGTTTGTTTTCTTGGCAAATAACGGCTGTGATTAGCAAGGGTACATGGGTGAGGGAGAATGTATTACAGCCATCCACTCTCCCAATATTCCCTTGGGGAAGCACGCAGGGATGTACACAAGTACAACTGCTGCCAGGGTGAATTTTCTTATTTAATATAATAGCTCAACTGAGTGTGGAAGGCAGATTCATGACCTTTCATGCTGCAGAAGTGTGCATATACTGCAATTTCTTCTGAATAAGAGTGCTAATGTTTCAAAGTGCTATAAGGGTCTCTACTTCTCCCTTGCAATTTTATTGACATTTTTCTCCTAGTTTTCATTTGTGCTATAGTCAAAATTTTACACTAAATCATTTAAGTTTGCTCTGGAGAGGCTGCAATGCTGCTCCCAGGCACACTGCCATGATTAAATCCACAAGTGAACACTTTGTATATTCTTAAAAACCTTATATCCTAGTACAGAATGCATAACGGAGCTCTCAGCCAGTGCACTGCAGTTAAATGCATTTGCCTGGGGGTATGAAATCAAAATGGTTATTTGTATTAGGATGCAACTATGGATAAAATCATGTAATAGATACAACTCTGCTTTTAAACATAACACATACAGTCTTTCCAATAATTTGTGTGTGGGCAGGGGGAGGAAATATGTACATGCAGAAAATTTATATTTGCTCAAATTATATGCTCAGATTTCAGAATCTGCTGTATCTTGACAAAACTTAATTGATACTAGCTTGCATCACACAAGTATCCACTTCTATGGACTTTCCAAAGACTCTTGACTTTTTTGTTTTTGAAAAAGGTTTGAATTAAATTCTTAGGGTTGAATTCTGCTTGTGTTGAATTCCATGGAACAGGGACCTCAGCTTCGATGAGTATGTAACCTGATGCACGGCCAGCCAATTTCCCTCTAAATTTGGCTAAATTATAATTTAAATTATGATTTAGGTATAAAAAACTGCACAAAATTGCATGAATATTGTAGTAGAAAAGTTGGTTTAAATGAGCTTGACACGACAAATCAATTTACTGTCTAGTTTGACACATTATTTGTATTTTTACCACAAAGTGTTCCCTCAGGAAATCATAACAAAGAAAGAGATGTAGAGGTGCCCAATTCAGTTGCGTGGTGTTGATTTTGAGTTTTATGGTATCAGACGTGTGCTTGTGAGACATAACTAAATTTTAGTAACTTATGAGTTGCTCATTATGAGCAAGTAACTTGTTTCTGTGACACAGTAAACAGATGCTATCAAAAAGTGCAAGATTAATTAAGTATGCCCTGCATGTACTTCAAAATGCCTTAGTGATTCACATTATTGGTCTCAGATGCTATTCGCTATACCATCTTTCATATATTTAGCTTAAGAAGAATGCACACAACATTGACCAAAAAAAGCATCATTTTACTGTGAAGTCACTGTTAATGAACCAACACTCCTGAACAGATATACAGGTTACGTGGCAAAGATCATAACCACATAATATCAGGTACAAGGTCCTGTGGTCATAGATGTTCTTTGTGTTGAGTTTTATACCTAACAATCTGCAACAAAGTGCATGGAGTGTAATTTTATTGTGTGCAAGATGTCACTGTATTAAACCACAGGCCATCCAGAGAAACTATAGCCAACAGTAACTACCTCTGCAGCTCAACTGCAGAAAATTCCTCAAGAAACTTACAGTGTAACTGCCTGTGCTGACTGCGACAAGCTGAAGCCTGTGAACCTTCTGATGATGACAGTAGTGTAATACAGGATGAAACTCTGACCACTTAGCTGAGACACTAGGTATAGAAGCAGATGAACTCCTAGGAAGAAGGGCATTTCTCTTCATTAAAATTTAAAATGGTTCCTCATTTGCTTTTGTACTTCTACAGAATGAAACTAAGACCTTGTTGGGAAAATCATGATTAGGAGAGAAAATTATTTTCTAACTCTAGGTAATTGTAGTGCTATAATAGCTCAATAAAAATGTAACTGAAAGTGACATACTTCTGTATTTTCCTACAAAAAAGTTTTATCAGAAATTCCCAGTCAGCTCTGTGACTTGTTAAGTCCTTCTTATATCAATAATGAGAAATGGAACTAAGCAGAAACTTGCTGGCATGAGTGGGTTAGTTGGAATAAAACAGCCTTTAAAGTTCCCCCATGAACCCAGTTAAGTATCTCGTAACAATCACAACAGGACATGGGCCAGCAAATCCATTCCAGGTATTACAGATATCTCTGTCAACCATTCTTTCTCATCAATAAAGTCACAAAAGGATCATAGGACAATTGAGATGTGAAGGAACCTCAGGAGGTTTCTAGTCCAACCCCCTGCCCAAAGCACGGTCAGCTATGAGATCAGACCAGTTGCCCAGCCATTTGTCAGTCTGGTCTTGAAAATCCCCTATGACTGCACTCTGGCAACCTGTTCCAGTGGCTGGCTATCCTCATGGTGAAATTTTCTCCTTGTGTCCAGTTTAAACCTCTTGATTCAATTTATGGCTGTAAAAGATTGAAAGATACCTACAATATATCAAAATAACAAACCAAAATACATTCTCTTTGTAGACCTGTCTTTCTGCAAAGGACTTTTTGTTTAGGAGTTCCTTTTAAATATGCAAGGTATAATTTACGCATAAAATACAAGCTAATCCATAATTTGAATGAATGCCTCAAGACGCAGCTATTTTTTCATAATCTCAAGAAATGTGATTTTGACGGTTTCCACCTAGTCCCTATTTGTTCCCATCAGAAAAGCGAAGCAGTCAGCACAGCACGGTTGACAGACTGTGCTCAACAGATGCCCAGAACTGGAATAGCATGGGGTACTGAGGTCAGGAGTGAGATTCATTGGCAGAAATGTGTGTGGGAAACTTGCACAGCATCTGCCTGCATTATGCCTTTTTTCAAGTCAATGCTATTTGGCCCTTGCTTTTTGAGCATCATATTTGCTCAGAAATAAGGCTTTGAACAACAGATACTTATTAATTCGCTGTTTGCCAGTTCTTGGTAATTACTGCTGGTAATTCAGGAGCCCAATTACTGGTTTATAAAAGTAAGATTTTATTGGAGAAAGGCTAGGTATTAGACTAATTCACCATGTTGTACTAAATTCGAAGGTCTTTACTCAGTTCTTAGGCAAACTACTGGTGTAAGGGATTGAGAAGTTGTACAATTTCTTAGCTGCCATTTTGTGGCAAAGTTTTGTTTCCATTTGTCTTTGGTTTGAAACCTCTGGTTATATTCAGTAGCTCAATTTTTACATACACAAAAAAACCCAACCCAAAACAACTTCAAGTATAAACCTGGGAAGTACCAAGTAACCATTAAAAAACTGTGATTGACTTTGTCCTGATAAATATATATGGTGGACAAACAGATTCAATATCACCATTTCCCTGGAACTAATACCTCATCAAATCATAACTTCATCATTTGAAGTGACTTTATGAGAAGTACAAGCTGTGATGACCAATCAGACACAATACAGAGGCACAGGAAAGCTGTTTTAGGAAGACTAGTATAGATTAAGGGAATTCAGCCTTAATTCTACTAAGACAATTAGTAAAGTAAAAAAATTTTATTAAGACAATTAGGAATAAGGCTACGAGGAAACCTTCTGGAAGCAGCAGAAAATATTCCCCTACTGGCTGATGAAAAGAAGAAAGTAAAAGGAATGTTATTGTGGATTTATATGAAGCACATATAGCCATAAAGATAGCTAAGAGAACAAATCACAAAGACATTAGAGGGAAAGTCCAAGCTGAGAAAGGCGTTCAAAATGGAAAGGAATTACTAAGCCATATTTGGAACTTGTTAAAACACTGATCAATGCTGATTGTAGAGAACGGATGGACCCTCTCACTGCAGGTGCCCTGCGCTGGAGGCCCATGTGCAGATGGGACAGGCTGGAGATGGGACAATTGCTGGAGAATGCCCAGAATCTGTCCAAGGACGGGTTGTGTGTCAAAGGTAGACCATGGCTCCATGTTAATGTATGAAAAATTCCAATGGCAGTATAGTTTGGGAAAACTAACAACTCATGTATCCTCCTTGCCTCCACTCATTTGAAAGCTGCGTTGGTTTGTGATTGCTGCGAGGAAGTTTCGAATCAAATTGCTCAGATGTCATCTCAAAGCTGTGCATTCTTATAGAAACAAATAGTATCTCATGGGGCAAATGCAGTTTTGCCTGAATTTCAGCTGGTCTTTCATGATGACCTTTCATAGGATCAGTTCTCAGTTTAAAATCAGCAAGGTACCTCCAGATCCTTAGTAAAAGCTAACAAGGTACATTGCTGCTGATGAATATAATGTCTCTCTATTAGTGCAGATAAAAAATGAGCTGAGGAGCAACAATAACTTTATATGCTGATTTCCTTGATTGCTGTGAACTAATAAATTAATTTTTTTCCAGCAAATTTACTAAAAAGACATGACAAGACACTCCAATGACTTAAGGCTTTATGTTTCTGTCAGCCTGATAAGTCATGTTATAAGCCAGGGTATGAAGCAGCACAGGCTATGGATCAAAAGGAAATTACAATGCAAATTCTTTTTGGTTGACCACTGTCCTTTGAGACATGCAATTCCAATATTTTGTTGAGATATCTGTAGTTACCAGCAAGAGAGAATACCCCTTGAATGGCTCCATTCCTTCTCTTCTGTGAAAACTCAGAAGATAATGATGGGTCATTGCTCCCCTGCACAGAGAAGATACCACGGGGACTGATGTTACTCCTCTTGCTCAGTGTGTAAAAAAAATAAAATCTAGAGGCTTAGAGAGGAGACATGGTTTGCAACATATTCACCTGAGAAATCACTTCTCTTCCTGTGTCAAACTGCCAGCTTTGGATCAGAGGCTGTGCTGGAGCTCGTTGAGTACGAAAGAATGGCTTAGCCAGCAGGGTTTTGTCTGTAAGAGGAATTTGGCTTGGGAATTAAGTCTGCCAGGTCCATCAAATCCCTATTGCCTTTGGGAATAGAAATGGCCTCTGAAATAAAGAGGCTTCATTGTTTGCTCTGGAGGGGTTTCTTACCTCTTTTCAGGAATTTATTTTCTGGTCTCTGAAGAATGTTATATGTATTTGGGGAAATTATGTCAGGAAACTGAGATCTTCAGGTGGGCATAATCTGTATTGTATGAATTAAAAAAAAAGTTCCACATTTACCTTTTTATTGCAGAAAATCAAAGGGCTTATTTTGGTGTACAATATGTGATATTGGCCTATATTTTAATAATGTGAATTGTGGAGATATTGGTGACCAAACAGAATGATGATAATTCAGTTTGTTTCTGGGATCACTGGCATACGTAATAACTTGGCTCACTGCACTGCCAATGGATGTAACTTTTTAAAAATATATGTTTAGAGTCTTCAGATAAATGGAGATAGGATGTCTGTGAATGGTTCCAGACTGACAGCGCTAGGAATAACAGCAACCTACTCATTGCATGGTCAGAAAAACTTTACCAATTCCTCCGCAAGGAAGGAAAGTAGGAAGTAGGCATATTTAGGGTTTTTTCCCATTTTTGTAAGAGGGATATGTATGTTGTTAAAGTGATGCTGTTTCCTACTTTCTTTCCTGCTTTGGAGCCCCTTCCAGAAGAGCGGTACTCTCTTTGCTCCTAGGCAACACTAGAGTCCTTCACAAGACTCAGTGTTTGTAGTTGGAAAGGTGTACGTCATATCCACAATAGAGCCTGTATAATAAATTGTTTGAAATCTTGCAGTCAGTCCCTGGAAATCAGCTCTTTGAGGGGGCACTGCCTTCTATTGTTCATTCCAAACTTGCAAGAGGAGTTGGGGAGAAGGATAATCATGTTGGACACTAGACTACAGTGCTGCTCTGCTGTACTGCTCCCTGAGGGTCACTTCAGTGGGAGTTTTGCTTTCTCAATAACTAGGCCCTGCAGCAGGCCCTAGTAAAACAGGAACCAGTTTGCCCCTGCTGCCCCCCCGCCCCCCATCTGAGTTATTGCTTATTTTTCTGGATGCTAGTTTGTTTTTAACAAGTTTTTGTGAGGGGAGCAAGATAATTTGTTCCTTGTTGAAAATGAACTCCAAAATGCTCCACTGCCAGAATATTATTTCTTTTGCTTGTGCTTGTTTTCATGTTCCAGTTTCCCTTTGCATCGCGGTTGAAGCAATGACATTAAACTCTTACTCCATGGACTAGTTCTTAAAATAGGACTATCCTAAAATACAAAAAAAGAAGTTTTTCTTTCCCTTGAGTGAGAGAACAGGAGAGGGATGTTCCGGTGATACCCCTCTCTCCCTATGCTGAAGGGTAAACCTATATATTTCACATAGAATCTAATGAGAAGTTACACAACTTTCCTTAATGTTAGCAGAAAACAGAATCATTATTTTTTAAATGCACCTATTCCTCTGAAACAATGAAAATTAAAAGTTACAATGTGCTTCTGCATAAGAAGATAATAGAACTCTATGGAATTACAGTAGCAACACTATAGGAGTAAAAAATTAAGCAAGCCAGTTTAATTCTTCTTGTGAAGCCTCTACTTCTCTAGAGTGATGTGCAAAAACAACAAACAAACAAGCAAGCAAATAAACTGACCAGCAGTAACTGGGAGTCATCCTCAGGGTCACAGACCAAACCAAAATCACGACCATTTAATGTTTTCAAGGAAAATGCCTCATCTGTAACACTGAGTCACCAGTGTATAATACCAGGGGGTTTTATTGCATTAAGCTCTAGGTGGAAATGAAATTTCTGTACTCTCCTATTATGGACCGTGTGTCTGTTGGGTCTGCAGCACTTGAGTTTTATTGTCCAATTTGCATTCACTGTCACCTCAAACTTCTGTAATGGAAGGTTGGTGTGACAGTATTGGAAACCACTTTTCCCTCATCGTTGGTTGCATTAATTCATAACTCTGCAACATGCAGCCTTCATTTAGAGTGCTTCAGTCTGTTACCTGTTACCTAGCTGAGAATAGCAGCTAGTAAAGCTTGAATGAAAGAGGAAAGGTAATTAACTAACTTAAAGACAAATAAGTCTTTAGAGGCATCTATTTACTAAAAAGGTGTAGTTTTTGTGGACCTACCAAAGAAGGAGATGGTAATTCCTCTTTGTTCCAGTATTCTTTGCTCTGCAAAATAAGGTAATTTCTGCACCAGCTAGCAACAGTTGTCATAGAACTTATTATTTTCTAAAATATATCATGCTAATCTCGATAGTTACAAGTACATCACTAGGTACGGCTTTAGATGTGAGTAGCTAGCCAGACACAAGGTCATGTAAGTTATTTCAATTAGGGGACGAGACTGGTGAGGGAAGCACGTATCTCTGATGTTAAGATGTTTATATACAAGGAAGCAGAAAAATCTTGCCCCTTGTTAGAAGTGAAGTACCACACAGTTAGAATGAAGTGAGAGTACACAGACAGGCAACATTGTGCGCACTAGGACAAAGCAAATGTGCACCCTGGCTTATCTCAGAGTCTTTGTTTGTGTACCCATGTCCTCAGTGGCACCTTAAAACCGGTGGTATCTTTCACAAGTTACAGTCAGTTACTTGAATCATATGCTGTATTAATGAGATTAAAAAGCTCATTTACACTTCAATGCCATGATTATAAGAGTGCAGTAAACAACATCTTTCCCCTCCTTGCTATGTAACAACAGACTAATAGTTTGAAAATTAAAATTTTGGAGGTTTTCTTTCCTCTCTTAAAAATATTAAAAGGGAAAGACAAAACTGAATTTTTAATTTGAAGCCTTTATATTCTACTTTCCTGCCACTCCTCAGGAATTTTGTGTTTCTTCCAAAAAAGCCTCAAAGTAATCAAGAAAAGGGGTTTCTGATGAGATGTTTGAATATTGTTTTTCTTTCAGAGCTTTCTATGAGCTTAAAATACCAATTTCTAGTGATATTTGTCAAAACACACTAAAAACTACATTTTAGAAATGAACAAGGTTTTATTATTTTGAGTGTCCCACTTCAGAGAATGCTTGCATGGAAAGAAGGCCTTCTCTGTCATGCACGATGCCATCACCCACACTGCTGTGCTGACATGCTATGTCTTCCAGTTTGATCCCAGCACAGAAGAAAAACTGGAAATCACACACACATCAGTACAGACCTGTGGGCTTCCTAACTGACAGCATGTAGTTGAGGTAAGGAAGAAATAAGAAAAAAATAATCTGCCTACCTCTTGTCAGCTTCTGTTGAAAAAAAATATCTGATTTCCATAGCAGCATTTTAAAGCAAAATTTGGCACCACTACCCACACTACAGTCCCTCTTTACAGAAACTAACTGTAATATCGATCATAAGCCTTGCACTAGTGAAAAAAATTACTCTTCACTTATCTGTATTGTGACTTCAGACAAAATCTGACAATGGAAACCCCAACCACCGATTGGCAGCAGAATTTCTGATGGTTTATTTAGTTTGACTGACTCTGGTACGTTGCTACTATGAATATAGTTGCTATGGAAGGAATGCTTTACTGCTGTATTTTCTTCTAAAGGGGTCATGATTTTGCAACATCTCAAATAACACTGATGGCTTAATGTCTGCAAACAGTACACCATTTAACAATTGCTATGCACAGCGAGGATCGCAGTTCATAATTTATTATTCAGAAATTACGTAAAAATATTTTTATGATAAAGTGTGAGGATATGCTTAAATATTCATGAAAATAAACAATACATAATAAATTCATTTTTACAATGTCAATAGGTAATAAGAAAGTAATCAAAGGTGCATTTAGAGCTTTAACAAATGAAATGGAATTTCAGTACTTGAAAGTGGTATTTTGAATTAGGCCAACTCTATTGTTCTCCAAAGCAATGAAAATATTTTCACTTTCTATCCACCAGAACATCATTAAACTGCACTGAGTTGTTTTGCTCTCTCAAACTCAAACAAAAAAAGCCTCCAGAGCAGGAGCTTTCCATCTCAATTGTCACTGAGTTTCTTAATGCGCTATTTGGCTCTAGCAAAGATCAAACATAAGCAATGGTTTAAAAACTGAGCCAGTTGTGGGCTACAAGTTTATGAAAACATGATCCAGTAGAGACAACTAATGATAAGACTAAAAGTATTCTGTCCCCGTTATGATCTTCTCTACAAACTATATATATGCTTCAGTCTCTTAATTAGTAGCTTACTGGTTCTCAAATTACAGTCTCTAAGAGAGGACTGATATGGCATGGATGCTCCCCAACGGTTCAGGGATACCTTAATGCTAAGCAAAAACGTATCATGACAGAAAGGCCAGAAGCAGTGTAAGACACCACTGGAAGGAGGATTGATGGCTACATTACGCTTCATTTATGCTGGGTGGACATAGCTGTTCAGAATACAGTTTCCAAGTCAATGCTAGGACGTCAGTTTGCACCCTTGCAAACAGCATTTAAATTTATGAAATTCTTTGCTATCTGAATGCCAAAAGGGAGTGCTGGTCCCTGTTTTTTTGAATGAAATGGCATGTCTCATTCAAGAGCTAGTAGTATCTTACTGGCAACAAGCAAACTTCAACTGAATGGAGTATTTTATCATTTCCCTCGTGCTTCATGCCGGTTAGTCCTCAAAATTACGGCTGTTATTTTTGCTTGCATCCTTCTGTTGGTTACAAAAAGGAGTTTCACAACACTTAAGAGCCTGCCAAGAGACTTTTATGCTTCCTAAACAATAAATAAGACCAGGTCTTTAAGAACTGTCAGTTTAATACCAAGGGGAACAAAGAATTAACTCTTTGTAACCAATAAACTTGGAATTTTACAATTAGTATTGGAAAATGAGCCAAAAAGGTCACATTCCTCCTGTAGTAATTTCTCAGGCTGGAATAGAAAGCATCATACACAAGCAATTTGATCAGCATAGCTCTGGCAAGTGTTCCTAGTTCTCTTAAAATTCATCCTTTTGTGTCTTAATCTGCAGTAAAAAGGGCAGTCTGTCCTGCTGGCGCACATACTTTCCATGATTTTTAAAAAGAACTTTTTCACAGCTGACTTGACGTTTGCATTCCACATGCCAGCAGTGTCTTCACTAAGCGTGTGAGTGGAGTAACAATACGTATACAATGCAGCATGTCACTTAGTAATATATCATGGTGCAAAAGAAGATTAATGACATCATCCAGGTAAGGGACAGGATTTGCCTAATATGAGAAATGCAATCATTTAAAAACACAGAAAGAAGACGAGTGATGATGGAATCTGGGCAGGAGGCATGTAAAGGACAAGAAGCCTATTACAGATGTCCCTATTTAGGAATATCTGGCACTGATTTGGACTTCTAACCATAGGGGAGAAAAACAGTAGCAGAAAACCGGTGACTTGTCAGACACACTGCAGACTATGGCTGATGTCTTTCTATTCTTCATCAAACAAAATTCAGAACAGTCTTGTGTTTTATTGATCACATCATAAACAAATTAGAAGTAATAATGTAATAACTGAAGGTTTGCCCCACAGTAAGACTATGCTTACAATGACTCGTTTATTTTTATTACCATATAACCTAGAAGCGTTAGTCACAGAGCAGGATTTCATTGTGATAGGGGTTGCACAAACACAGAACAAAAAGATAATCCCTGATTGAATGCCCTTCAGTCTAAGGACTAAACAAAAGGCAAGGGAAGGATACGGATTTAAGGAGAATTATGACATGAAAATATTCATCAGCAGAATCACTGGTATCGGTTGATCAGTTGATTTAGTGACCCAAAGGGCTACTTTTTTTCATGATTCTTTGCAAAGGAAAGTTTTAAGGCACATTTTTAGTCTTAAAGACAGCTTTTCAAATGTGCATGGGATTTCCTTCCTATAGCAAGGGACAGGGTAGCACTATATTTGAAAATGCATTAAGTAGAGGCTAGAAGCCAAGAGTATTGGGGGATTTTTGACAATACAGAACCAAACATGCAAGTGGCAAGTGGAGTAGTTTAGATTAGAAAGAACCAAAGAATGGTCTGGATGCAATTGGGAGTACAAGTTAGATCAGCACTGTCATTATCTCCATTGTTATTGTCTCTGTTTATTATTAAATAAATTGTTTATTAAATAGTGATTCACATTTCTCAATGACTGTCAAACTATAGTAAAACCCCTATGCTTAAATTCAAATTGTTTGCTGTATGGTGCCACTGAATCCATCAGCATAAATCCAAAAATGAACTATACCTGGCAAAACAGAGCAGACTCAGCTACCCGGAAACAAAGAAACAAAAAATAATCAGTGCCATGTAAGTTTAACAAATGGAACACCATCACATCACCCAGCCTGGAACACACTTTTCCGATGTAAATATACACTTGCAAATAAAAAACCTCCAAAAATTCAGGTAAATATTCAGTTCCAGCTAAAAAGCTGCTTGTATCAAATATTTTATTTAAAATGGGGGGCAGGGAGATAAACTGAACTAATGATAAAAATTGAAGTAGATTTTCTAGCATCCTAGAAAAAGATCCAACCCCTTCACTTTGCCATAGTCTCCTGCTTCAGGATGGCCATTTGCTTATGGAATTCAGTTACTATGTATAAAATGACACCAGCTGAAATGTAAAATCATTATCAAAGTACAATAAAACCCATTGAAATCATAGTTTGTATACAGCTATGCAGTCTTCAGCTGAAGAATTTTCTCTTTCTCTCTCTCATACACATGCATTTTGCCTTCAACTGCATCTAGAATAAGTACATTTTCTGGGGCTATTTGACTCACAACTTAGCCAGACTACGCTAACTGATAGCACTTATTTTCTTGGAAAGCGTGTTTTCTGGGCATTGAAGAGCACAATTTTGCTGAGTGCAGGGCCCAGCACTGGGGAAAAAAAAAAAATCAAAATTTGCCACTTATTAAACTAAATGTCCTTGATGCTTTGTGCAGACAAAAATACTCTCCCCTTGACCCCCCAAGTCCATTAACTTTAGGAGAGCATTTCTGCAGTTGCTGGTCTCCTATGGTGCCCTTTTCACAGCAACATGATAAGCTCTCAATATACAGTGAGTTGTTCTTTGTAGCATAATGTAGGATATATGGTAGCTTCTTACCTTCCTCCCCCTCTGGGATTCCCAGGATTTGTATACTGTGTGTCCTTCTTATCTGTTCTTCTAAGAGTTCCACCTAGAATTTAAGAATTTATGAATTTATTATCTTTCCCAGGCTTAGTCAATAGATAAGAATTGCACTTTAACTTCCCTTCACAGTTTTTTTTATTGTCAAGACAGTTCGAGTTACTTGTTGCTCCAGGCTGTCTGTTAATTTGTTCATTCTTCCAGTGTTGGCATGCTTTACTTATCCATGGGCATAAAGCATACAGTGATCCTGGTAACAGGAAGCTTTTTAATTTAATCTGTAGAGAATCTGAATTAAGGCAGGCAACAGGGCCATAGCTTTACAGAAAACATAGCACACTGCCTGCATGGCTCGACAACTCTAAAGAAGACTTGCATATTCTCGTCCCAGTCTGTTCTAATATTAATGCAAAGACCAGTATTGATTTTTTGGGAGATGCTCTTTTTGTTGTTTCCCAATCAGGAACAGAAAGTGGATCCTCCTAAAAGCTTTATAAAAAGGTACTGCTATGGTTTTCACTAGCAACAATCTAGAAATATCAGGTTCAATACTGAGATGAAGCAGTAACTTCACATCAATTTTTCCTGAATGATTCTTCTTTAGAGTTGGGATACCCGTCTTTGCAAATCTCTCGATTCCTTCACTTGGAAACATGGAATCATAGAACTGCCTAGGTTGGAAGGGACGTTTCAGATCAGCTAGTCCAACCATCAACCTAACACGGACAAAAACCACCACTAAACTGTATGACTAAGCACCTTCTCCCTTTAACCTCTTCCCTTTCTTCTGCTGAATATTTCTGTGAAATCCTGTCAGCTCTTTCAGGTCATATATACAAATGATCTGGATTGCACCATTAAATATCTTGCTGATTTTTTTGTAAGTATAAACACTACAAGCATACAAGCATATGAGAGACTAGTTAGGCACTGTGTCACATCCCCCTTTCTGGTCAAGATCCAGAACATATGATTGTATTCTGCTATTTGACATCAATTTGTCTGAAACCACTTGCCTGCAGTTTCTACACTTCTCAAGTTAGGACATATCTAACCACAATTTAACCAACTCACTCAAGGAAAGCCACATTAAAATGCTCCTTAGATTAATCTGTACAGACTATTTTCCATATGTTCCTTAAATATGACAGTAGGATTGAATTTAAAATGTCAACACATGTCACGTTAATGAAGTTTAAAAAAACCACCTTATTTTAGTATATCTGGGCTTGGCTGAACTGAAACTGATTGAGAAATTAGAATATGTTGGTGAAAAAATTAGCTTTAGGGTGGGTACTTCTTGGAAAAAATCTTCATCGGAGTGCTTGCAGCACTGCCCAGCAGTGCAGGGCTCTCCACAGTGAGGATGAATTAATGAAATCTTCCTCTGCCCCATCAGCAACACTTGCTTGTATCCTTCACTGGTTCCCTCTCTCCCCTTCCTTTCCTCCCTCTTCTGTTGGCTAAATCCCAAGGGCAGGGCAGTTGTGGTACTTTCTGATCTCCTGCCTAGAGCTGCTGCTACAGGAGCTTTCACTGTGCTGTGGAAGCCAGGACAAGTCCAAGTGTAATTCTGGTTCTTTGTTGATATCTTATTATTTGTGCAAATACATTTCCCAGTTTACTTGGAAATTTACATAACTGTGAAGAGCATGAATGTCTTGCATATATGAGCAGGGCACAGGATACCCTTGGGTAAGTCTGGCAAAGAAATACATTAATATTTGTAAAAAAAACATTACTGTTGTGCGATACCTGATTATATGACAGAGTTGTTCCCTGCTAATGAGCAGGTAGCCATGGCCTAAAACAGCTACAAGAAGGAGATAAAGTACCAGAGTCCCACATAAAGAAGGCAGGCCGTGTTTCCTTTACACATCAAGACTCTGTCTTGATAAACATATGGCTGTACATAGCAGAAACACATACACTGACCCACCATTAGCTAGTGCCAGGTGACTTAAAAGAGTATCTGCCCCACAGGCAATTATTTTTTTCAGAATGAGAGGCTTTAGGGCACAGTAATAATTAGTGACCTCTACCGTCCAAAAGGTCCAGCCTATGACAACAGCTAGGCTTTCATGGCTTCATGTAGGCAAACAAGGAACTAGCTCAGAAGAGGAGGGCAGACCCTTCTTTAGATTAACTCTTAGAGCAAGGAGTTCCCAGCCTTTCCCCCTGCAAGCAACTGGGACAGCCTCATGACTGATTACTTACTCTAGATTGCTCACAACACCAGAAAAGCTCATACGAAGCTATTAGAAAAAGGGAAACAGGACAAGACACGAAACGCAGGTCCACCAGGCTACACCACACCTGGCAATTTTGAGGACACCAACATAGCTGTGCCCCTGTGCATCAGCTCAAAGTGACAGCAGTCAAACAGTGAGAGCGGTAACTGTGAAATCTCCTCTCTGATACTCTCCGATACTCTGTGTATGAGTGGATCTAACTTTTAACATAGTTGTGATGCCGCAGCCCCCACCTTGTCCTTTTGGTGGTTTGTCCCTAATGAGTTCTTATTATATCTCAGTGCACAGAAGTATCCTGCCCAGACATTGTATTGCTAAATTCTCTGGGCTTTCAGACAACCTGCGATGAAAGATAATTCAAGGAAGAAGAGTTATTTTAATGTTTGGAATCCCATATATTTAACAGCATTTCACTATGTGTTATCACTCATCTGACACCGACTTCTCTGTGAACTCAACAAAAGAGGAAAATAGGCAGAAGAGAAAAAAGAAAGAAGCAGGGTTTCTCCTGCTCCTGTGCATGGTAGCAGGAGGCTTCAGTCAGGCTGAAAAGACAATGGCCTAAAGGAGAAGACGTGGCTGACTACCAAAGACTGTTGTATACACGACACAGGCTTTGTACCCTTATTTCAGATGACAAGTAGAGTGGACGCTCACAAAGACTAGCAGTTCAGGAGAGACAAAAAAGAGTGCATATTAGAAGATCAAACATTTGACAGCCACTCATATTGCTGGGTCACACAGTCCAGCACACGCAACCTAGTTGATGACTGGTGGCTACAGACGTAGTTGGTTTCAGTCTCCTCGAAACACACTTGAGTAAATACAAACAAATGAAAGGGATATTTGATTCGAGTACCTAAGGTAACAAGCTCCTGCTCCACAGAAAAGCAGAGCAGACTTGATATGTGGGGAATGAATCGTGACAGCTCTGACACTCAGATGGTGCCCCTCTGAGTGACGTCACCCACAAGGCCAGTCCCTGCACTCCACAGTGTATATTAGTTTTCCTCCTTGTCTCAAGCTGTCACTTCAGGTTCGTTTCACTGCAGTTGCCAAGCTATTGTAACGGGGAAAAAGGAAAGAGAAACTATCACAGTGAAGTCAGCATGACAGTCTAAGTCCAGTAATCAAAGTAAATTAAAGGAGATTTTATTTTTAAATCACCTCCTCCACTTTCCTTTCAAGAAAGCATAAAAAAAAAAAGGACTTGTAACTTTCAAGCCATTTGAAACAGGCTGTCTTGCATGCATAAGACAGCATTTTGAGCAACGTGTTAATACTTATTACTAATGAAAACCCACTTGGTCTGGCAAGGTCTACTCTTTTTTTTTATTTTTAACATACATTTAACATAAAGGGGACAAATACCTTCAATGGGAGTGTGGAGACCTCTGCCAGCTGCAGTCCCATTTGCTTGGAGCCTTCTTCCATTAACTCAAGGGCCAGAGGTGACATTGTGTCTCCCCTAGGTCAAGATCCATCCATGGAGTCTGCTGTGCCCACTCACACAAAACCCCAGCCTGGCTTTGTAATTCCCAAGACCAAACCTGAGCTTGCCTCAGCAGTAATTAGAATAGTATAATCTGTAACAGTACAATTCACCCCAGGTAGTTCTGCAATGCAAGAAGTTACTCGGCTTTCAAAAAGAGTCAGAATACAGCAATGCTGTGGCCATGCCAGACTCTCACACAGTGTGGTGCAGGGACAGCAGGGGGAACATATGAATTGAGCCACACATAAGGATTTCTTAACCTTCAAGGTACAGCTACTTCATACGTGCCAACCAAACACTATGAAGAAGCATATGCAAGGCAGAGAAGGCAGTCAAATGTGTTTGAAAATGGTGATATTCAGCAGTTTATACAAAAAGGAGGGATGTTTGGCATCAGCGATATACATAAATATGCAAAGACTTGCATGAATCTTATGCAACAGTGTCAGCATCAGTGCACAATCAAGCTAGGAGGAGCATCTTATTGCTCGTAATTTGTAAGTATACATTTCTACCACTTTTTTTTTGTATTATCTTTAAGACCATATGATTCACTTTTTTCAGTGAATTTCATGCAATCTCCTCATCTCTCAGCAATAAGCATCTATTCAATTGATAGTCCTGAACTAAGTCTGTTCCCAGTGTCCTCTGTGTGTACGCATTTGTGTATCCACATCTTTAGAGTGTACATTTCCGAGGAATAGGTACAGCTCTCCTGCTAAACCCGAGGCCTCATGTAGTCAAAACAGTTAATACGTATGCCTGCATTATCACTGTTTTATGCGTACAACAACATATCTGTAACAGAGTATAAAGCAAATAAACACATGCCTGTTGCATCAAAAACTAGGAAGTTGGCCACTTTTGAAGGAAATGGGTGACAAACTGGAAAAATATACTTGTATCCTCCTATGAATATGAAACGTGGCTTTTTCCTATTCAGTTTTCTATTACTGCTTAACCTGAATGAACTGAGTTCAATCAAAGGAAACTGCAAAGGGTTTATTAAAAAACTGGGCAGGAAAGATGAAAGAATGGCCCAGATAAGGAACAACCCTCAAAACAGCGGCACGGGGTTTATAGCTAGAAAGACGGACTCCTTGTGTCTAAGCCTGAGAAGACGAAGATCAGAAAACACTGATCTGTTAAAAGATCCTGTCCTACAGACTGGAAAGGATTTTGGGGTGAAGTAGAAAAGGCTGTCCAGAGTGAGAAAAAGCTGTCAGTCTGGAAAATTCAGAAGCAGCCAGAACAGCCTGTAAAGCAAAGCAAGTTATTCCTCCTGGCTCAGATGTGAAGAACAAGGTGGTGCTGAATGACCTGTGGATAAATAGGGAGACTTTGGTATGTGGATGTGGGTGTAGACCCCCTGCTTTTTACTTTGGTATGCTGAAAAGTTGCTTGGGGGTCATTTTAATGAGAGCTGCTGTTCCAGGCTTCAAAAGATAAAGGAGGACCCATGCCTGGACCTGCAAGAGTAGTCACTGGTTGGTACTCACAGGACTACAACACAGGGCCCGACCTGAGAGCTGGTGGATTAAGGGATTCCACTCCCAGAGATGTAACGACCTGAGACTGACCAAGGCGGAGAGAGGAGACATACTGTATTTGGTAGATCTCAAGACATGGCAGCAGCTCTTAAAGAATACAAAGAGGCATGGATTGAAAATAACGTTCAAAACTGTGTTTCTGGAAAAAGTACTACTGCTCTCAGTTTCTTGTGAGAAAAAAAAAAGGGGGGGGAATATTTATTTACAAGACATTCTGAACACTGAAGATGGATGTACTGTCTGTATCCCATCCATTGATATTGTATCGACTTTTTCACTGGTGTCCTCAGTGGTATATTCTCACTGACTTTGATTTGGGCAGAAGTCTTTGCACAGTCACAGGAAATTATTATACTGGAGTGGATAAAATAACATGATATGTAAATATGGACAGTATCATTACAAGTATAAATCTAAAAATCTTTTTTTCTATACTGCAGCTAGTAGGCTGCTCAATCTAGCTGTGTCAGATTGCTTAGCATTGATTGCAAATAGCTTGCCAATTTTACTGATATGGAGCGCTAAAGCGAATGCCATTCACCAGTGGTGCAATAGGCAAACTGGCCTCATGGCAGCCACATAAACACGCTCTTGCACTTACACAGAGTCAAAATCTGGTCAAATCTGAGAAAGCTCAGTTCAGAAAAGTACACACAAATTCTCAGGTGTTTGTTTCATTTAATCTTTGTGCCTCCTTTTATTTATGGTATATGCACAGGTGCACATGACATGTGGCCACAGCCTCATTTAAGCAATTGTAAGCCCAATGTAAAAGCATCTTAAAATAAGTGTAAATGTGAAGTCTGCTAATAGTTGCCTGAATGATTAAAGGACATTTACTGGGCTAGCACCTGTATGCATGAGGAGCTGGACACAGACAGATTCCTTCTCACGTTTTAAGAAAAATAGAAAGGAAAACTCATGTCATGAATTAGGTAATCTATCATGCTGTACTAACAGATTTAGAGACAGTTTATGGTCACAGAGAATGGTTTACAGCCAAACCAAGAGCTTTATGGCAAATCAATACAAAATAGTTTTATAAACTGGTTGAAAAATCCTTCCAATTTACAAATAAGAGTCAAACAAGTCATTTCACAAACACCTGATAACCAGGAAGTAATTTACTCACACCTGAATGATTTGATCAACTCTACACTCACAACACAATGAATATATTTGTTAACCTTTGTGATGAGCCCTTGAATCAGCTTGAGTTTTGAGGTGGGGTTGTCTCAGCTTGTTATTGAAGTCAGCACTCCAAAAACACTAGGAGGGAAACGAGAGCCCGGGAAGGGGCAGGTTCCCCAGCCTAGGGTGTGAGAAAGCCAGGAGTCTACTTTACTGGCTAAGAGAGGCTAAAAGCAACCTCCTCCCCACATAGAGAGCATCCTCGTGTGTATGCCATAGCCTTGTGATACACAGCCTCTCCTCCAGGCCAGGAACTTTTCAGCCACAAAATCTAGAGTCCCCTTTGGGCAGGAAAAGGCTCCTTTTTGCCAGGCTCCAGGTACTGCCTGGATACTCACTCCCTGCCTTTCTCAGCAGTCTCCCCTGTTGATCAAGTCCTGCTTGCTGGATTTTCCTCCCAGCTTATCCCCTCATTGCAAAACTCTCTTTCCCCAAGGAGAGCCAGCTGCCCTCCTGGGAGGCACATCCCAGGAAAATCCCCTGCCCCCTGCAGCAGCCAGGACGGGACAGATGTGGTCGCTTCCTCGCTGCCGCACAGCTGTCCTCTTCCAGAAGGATCAAAATGTAACGACATACGGCAGACAAAAGGGACATCAACCGCTTTGTATTGCTAAAAAACTTCATCTTTAATGGTTATAAGACTAATGATTATTGCCCTGAAGCCAAGAAAGGAGAAACCTAAGGCCAAATCAGAATCAGGAGTGATCACACTGAAATCAGTGGAGATATTCCCAACCAAAAGAGTAACCTTCTTTCCTGTCATAGGAGTAAGAAGGATTTCAGAAAAAATTAATTTAAGAAAAGCAGATTCTTCCATTGCTTTTTCTCTGTTTATCTCAGGTCTCCTGTATAGGATGGTACATTCTTCTCTACGTTATTTGTACTCTTATCTACCTGGTTACATATTTATTCTTTATTCTGTACCTAATTATGTACATTAAGCTTTTCAGTTACAATCAGTCATTGTACACACTTCTAAGGCCAATATCCTGATTTTTTTATATTAGTATATATCATATATATTAGTATATATATTATAGTATATAGTCCAGGTATATGTACCAGGTATGAATTGGTATACTTGGCATTTTAAAGGTTGAATAGGGTGGTGTTTAGAATACTTTTTCTGAAACTTCACTGGTTGAAGTATTTATTGCTATATATACTTAGGAAAGGTAAATCTCCTGGGAAGCAGAGCATTTGTTGCACTGAGAAAATCCACAGTTATGGGAATTGTATAAAGCCCCATGGAAGCAAGAAAGTGAGAATTAGAGCCCCCCTGTATGTCTAGCTTTCATACAAGCATTATTCTAAAATGCTTTCCATTATTTATTTTACACATCTAGCGCCAAACACGCTGATCCACTTGCAGAAGCAGGCGCAAATCCACTGAAGTAAATGACTGTGGATCTACTTACAACAGTGAATTTGGCCCTTACATATACAGTTTTATTTCTCCTCTAAGCTAAAAATACCTTTATATTTCAAGGCTACCTTTTATTTGAGTTTACATCCCTTAGGACCAACGCACAGCAAAGCAGCGAACAGGCTGGAGGGGCTTTAGTGAACAGAGAACTCACAAAATGTGATCACAATGTGCTTTACAGCATGAGTAAATCCCAAGGGATCTCTCACATACAATTCCTAAACACTGAGAAGAGTTAAAGCTGTCTGTCTAATCTATGGAAATGTGAGTTTTGAGCACTGATAAATTGGGACTGCCAAGAATAAACTCACTTTAAAATGCCAGCATTTTTTTTCAGAGAAACAAAAAAATGATGAGAATATCTTTTTCTAAATTTCATACACAGTAATTACTATGTATCCATTCTGGCTCCCCACGCACCCAAATTGCTTGGAATAAGTTGTCAAAGTAAATTGGCTATTCTTTCAACATTGGTAAATTATTCTTCTATTGTGGACTCCTAGCTTGATAATTTAGGATACGATAATTTTCATTTACTTAGTGTCTTTGATAAATTTGGAACAAACTACTAAGCCATTTCTTTCAGAAACATATTAGGTAATTATTATCATAAAGAGAATTAGTCTAGTTAGATTTGAGAGGAAAGAATTGATGGTCATACAATGGAGGTCACGAGGAAAGAAACTATGAAGTAAGATTACTGGGATGTGAAAAATATCGAAGTCATAATACACACAGCCCGTATACAAACTTGATTGTATTCTCACTTCTCTGAAAATCAGCAGTATTTTCTCTGAAACCAGTATCATTATGCTAGTGGAAAGAAATCAGAATGATACTAACAGGATGGTGCTACTGAGAGGACAAGGTCTCCTACTTGCCTATCATGAACTGCTTATTCTTCTTGGCTCAGGTGTTTCTGGATTTGCCAGGGGTCTTAGTGGCCACCTTCACAGCGCAAGGCCCTGTGCATGGGAACCCCCTGCAGTCACCATGGTCCTCTGCTGTATGCCTCACCCACCAAACTCATGCAAGCACCGAATACCCACATCCTTCCAGTGGAGCCTATTCACAATTTGCTACATGGATATATAATTCCTGAGTCTTCAGGAATTACTTTCACAGAAAATGTAATGTGTCCCTAGATATGCAGTAAAGACTGGACAAATCTCTGTTATTAACAGCTTTTCCGCACCATACTCACAGTTTTCTCCAGCCTGACCAATCTTTCCACCTTTCTGCAAAGGAGATCCCACGCCTATGGAGCATCCTCTGTAGTATCTAGAAATAGTAGCAAAGAGAAAGCAGCTATCAAAACTGTAAAGCAGACTTATGAACACAGGAGGGGTAAAAGAGAGACTGAAATTAAAAAAAAAAGTAGGGGCGGTGGGGAGGAAAAGATAGCTAGTGTAAGAAAGAGATAACTTAGCAATATAAATAATAAAAAAACCCCTTTGCATCTTTGAAGGGAATATAATAATTTTTAAAACCAGAAAAGCTCTTAACAGTGCAGCTGCTCCCCATATGCATCTTGTGTGCAGGGCAGTAAGTCCTTCCTCTATGAAGCAGCTCAGCTTCAAGCCTTAAATATGTTGGAAGCAAATCTATTCGGTGCTTGTGCAATGTGTAAGAGAGACCACCTCTCTGTATTGGACAAGAATTTAGATTAAACAGACTGAATTACTTTAGTAATGATTATTTCATACCTTCAGAGTATCCTGAAAGGATTTGTTGTTTCAGGTAGAGGTGCCACTATTATGGAGAGCCCTATGCCTCTCTGGGTCAGTTTTCTACCACAATGCCACGCTAACAACTCTGGTCAAAAGAGCTCTTCAGTTTGCTCCAGCACACTGTGGCACCCCACGGAGTGTCCAAGAGGCAGTCACTCAGCAGTATATATACACCAGGCCCCATATACGTACTAACTGAGAACATTTCTTATGCTGCCTTAACATTGCAGCTGCACACAACCAGGTAAGAAATGCAGTTGCACCTATTTTCCTGCCTGGGACTGACTTACCAAGCACAATTTCTTCTGCCAGAGGCTTTGGCTGAAATTTTTGCTAAAACACACCAACATAACACTTGAATGAATTTAGTAATAAAGATTACTGGGTTAACTGCAAGAGTTCAGCAATCACAACAGAAATATTCCCTGAAATTAAAAAAAGAATGGGGGGAGGAGGTCTGGTAACAGGAGAGGTGGCTAGAAATGCTGAGGATTTAAAAACATGGTACTCCACTGCAGAAGGGTAAACCAAGTGACTGCTTCACTACTTATGATCTTGTAGAAGCAGCAGAGATAATGGCCTTGAAATACAAGCAAATTAATATTTTGGCAAAATAATTTTTGCTTTAAGACTAAAACATGGCCTCTAAATGTATACACAGGACAGCATACACATAGTACATACAGCCGTGCAGATCTTTTTGTGGCCATTGTTAGGTTTCTAATAATGATACTGAAGTCTGATCTTTGCTTGTAAAAGGAGGATAGCATCCATTTAAATCACATAATACACCAACCAGAAATAAACCCTCCATTTTGGGTCATTCGCTGGGATTAAGACTTGAAAGGTATACAAACATTTTTCTCTTTAAAACCAAAGTAATAATGAAGTAAAAATTACTAAAAAGCTGAGGAAAAAAGAATATTTTTAATACATGCCTTACCTATTTATTTTATTTATCAAAACAGTGGTCCTAAATCTGAAAGGGAATCCAGACACTTTCTGAGAGAGTTTTAAAGAAAACCGGGGCAGATGTAAATGTCTTGCTGTATTCCTCCGAGCAAGGCCATTGCGACCTTTTTCTTAACATAGGAACCAGAGCAGGTTTAACTGATGGTTAAAATAATAACTCCACATAACTTTGCTGAAATTAAGCACCAACGGTGCAATTTTGAAAGTGAAGAGCACGCAAGAAACATTGTTCAGCTGAAGCCAGTAACAAAACTTGCTTTGACTTTAGGTGAGCTGGGCCTCACGGAACCAGTTACGTGAGAAGCTGATCTGAGAATTATTTCATTCAGCCAAGAGAGAAATAGCAGCCCGGGCATTGCCTTCGCTCCCCTCAGCACCCCCTGGCTTGCCCCCGGCGCAGGCAGGCCTAGCGCCGCGCCGCAGGGTGGGGAGGCCTCGCGCAGGCCCCGCGGGAGGAAACTGTCCTGGGACAGAGGGATGCTCATCTGGTGGCCGAAAGGCAGCGACCCTATATTCTTAGTGATGTGAAGGGCAAAACCACAGAGGGTCACGTAGCCCGTCTGGCCCCGCTGCCTTGGCTCCTCTGCCGCAAGGCGATGGTGAGGCCCTGAAAGAAGCTTGGGCTGTGCTTCCCCCGGCGCGAGGTGGAAGGCACAGGCATGGCCTCCCCTGTCCGACCGCGTGACAAACACAATTAAATGCCTTGTCAAGTCCTTCTGCCTCGCAGGGAATAACGATACTGATTACAAAGAAACATTTCAGCATTCCCCTTTATTGCCTCATTTGATCTTAGTAGGAATGACTCTGGTAAAACTGATGCACGGTATCATTTTTGATAAAATACATACTGTCTGTGGAATAATGCTGTCCTGGCTGAGGCTCGCTCTTGAAAGCCCTTATCCTTTTGTATTTTCCAGCTTTTCAAAACTTTTTTTTCCTCTATTTGTCAGTTCAATTGTGTTAGAAGCTTATCCAAACGCCTCTATACTTGGAATAGAAAAAAAAAAAAATTACTTTGTTAAGATGTTAGGCAGCACTGAATGTAGTTATCATTATTGTGGCCTTTATATCTACATTACAATTTTGTCACAAGCTCAATGTAATATCTAGAAATTCCCTTAAAATAAAAACTAGTGAGTGTGTTATGAAATTACAGCCAGGACAGATGGCCAGATCCTGTCATTGGAAATAAAAGTAATGTTATAAGTGTATAACTCCATTGGGGAAATTGAGTACCATAATAAAGTAGACTTCCACTTTCTGCAATGAAATTCAATGACTGTTGAGGAGTTTAGGGTTTAGAAAATTGAAAAATGAAACCTTTGGTTTTCCGCTGCTGTTTGATGATGTGTAGCAAGTCCCTTTATGGACTGAGGCTAACATCCAAATAGTAACAAGCTTGCAGTGAATAGAGCCCACAGAGGATCAGCTACTAAATCTTGCAATAAAAGCTGTGTGATTTACAGTAAATTCCAGAGGGCTGACAGCACCACAGCTGAGGGCATAAACACTTCTTTCATGGCTGAAGCTTCAGTCAGCTCTGTCTGCTGTGAAGTACAATCGAGCAGTGAGGCATGCTGCTTACCAGCAATGACTTTGATAAATAACTAGGAAGTCCCACTGTTGGCTTAAAACTAGAAGTTGTTCAGTTGCAATTCTGCATTTGTCCTGCTTTAATGGGTATGGAAGTGGCTTTAGCTGTAATCTGTCAGTGATTGATTAGGCCTTCCTGGATCCCTTCCCCGCTCCGCTCCCAGCTCCCTGCTCTCCACAGTTAAAACAAAATTGGTACATATCTGACTGCCCTCTTATGAGGAAAGTAAACACTCTTAATTCTGCTCAAGTGAGTGCAAGTTAAATGCCTACAACTGATAAATTGTTGACAGACAACACGTCTTAACAACGGGGTACCTAAGTGTGCAGGTGTTTGTGCAACTTTTGCTCGCCATTTGGTTATGCTGGGGTTTAAAAGCCTAATCAGCGTAATTAACATCTTTTATGAATAGGTACAAGAGCCATGGCTGGAGCGGAGCCTCATTTCCTAACCACAGTATGGAGTTCCTAGGCCTTACGTGGGATCATTCATTAGCATGCTGTGTAAATTGGACATAATGTTAAACACATGCATGAATGCCACAAAGCTAGTCAGAAAAGGAACGTAACCTTACTAGAGGAAGCTTCAATAAGGGTTAAAACATTTGGTCATTTATTTTATATTCAGAATCATCTGGGTAAAATGCAATATATAAACGATCTGCTCTGATTTGGCAAGGTAGTGGAGTATTTCACTTGTAGTAAATGTTCAGAGCAGTTCTTTTATTTTCAGTTGGAACGGGCAAAAAAACCCCAAACCAAAGTAATACTACATCTAGAAAAAGCTATCGGTAACAGAAAGGCAGTGTGAGAAAGTCTCTTTACTTGGTATCAATATAAGACACACGAAAATTCAAATTGTACCATCTGACTTACATAAAAACTTCACTGGACGGTGGACATGATTCTCAATGCATATAGATAAAACATTATTGTGAGATTGTGTAAGCATAGACCTGACAAGAAGCAGAGTAGTTCTTGTATTCTATGTGCTATTTTCCTGTAGTTTTATAACTGGTTTTCTATATAGCAAACCAGGCTACCTAATATGACACAGAGCTGCTCTATGATACTTAAGAACTGTAAAGGTAAATAATGGGTATGCATAGCCTTAAATTAGAGCAAACTTGATTATGCATTCTTGATTCTTCCTCTACAATTACTGGGAATACGGGAAAAGGACTGTATGGACTCATCCTTCCTCTGCAGCAGAATATTTTGCTTTTAATAGAAAGGATGTATCAAATCTGCACTCTTCATTACTTCAGATTTTCCTACCATCAGAATTATTGAAAATTTAGTATCTTTGGGTCTTTTAAAAATCTATTTGGTTACTTGTATAGACCACCGTGTTTATTTTCCAAAGGTCTGTGTAGGGGAGGGTCCTCAGTTTTTGACACAGAGTCATCAGTGCACATGCAAACTGAACAGAGACGTTTTTCTGTTTTACAATTTGCTCAAAATGGAAAAGAGCAGTGACTGGGGAGAGGGTGATCTCATTCTGTAATTTTTTGGGGGGTATTTTGCTGCATTCACTCGTAATGTATACTGAATATATTTCTCAAGTTCTTATTGACTCAACCACAAGACTATCAAATAAAGAAATGTCACCAAAAGAAAACACCTTGTAGCAGTATGGTATGACTTGATTTTAAGAAAGTCATTTTCAATCCTTTTTTAAAAAGCAATTAAGTATGATTTTTCATTTCTGAAACCATCCACTTCTCATTACCTGACCTACATGCATTGAATTGTTCCAAAAGCATTATAAGGGCAATTATTGTTGCCTTGAACTTCTCTTGCCATGTCAGAGTAACAAGAAATAAGACATGGGAGAAGGTAGTGTTTGATTAGCTTGGACGTTTGTGAAAAAGGATTTTTACTCCCCTAAGGATTTAGGAAGTAGCCTACCCATAAGTATACAATCAAGGAGAGATTTGCATACCTGAGAAACAGCAGTTCAAGCAGGAGAATGTGAGGTCAATCAGGAGTAACTAGTTAAGAAATTCAATTGGTGGCTATTTTCCCCATGCTTTTTTATACTTGTGATTTAATACCAGTTGATCTGAACTGCCATTAGTAGCTGCTGAGAGAATCAAAAGCTTAGGTCAAATTCACATATTAGACTGTGAAGCACAGTTATACTCCTGTAAGGTAAGTATTCTACATTTCTTTAAAAGGGACAGAGGTCTTTTTTCCCATTTAGAATGTCAGTCCCATAATAATTGCTTATTATATCTATCAAAGTTCTAGTAACTCTTATAGCATGTTTTTTAGCTATATCGCAAGTGCTTTAAAAGCTAATAAAGTTACACCAAAGGTGTGAGGATTTTGAGTTGCAATGAATTCTTGTAAAATCATTTTAGGATTCTGTCCAGAGGAAGAGGCACTGCAGAGAGGATATGGATCTCTGAAGCTTTGCCCACTGAATCAGCAAGAACTCTCTGGTTTGCAGAATCCAATTTTTCCATGGTTGCAGATTCTAGGTTGGACAGAGAAAGCTTATTTACATGAAACTGCTCACTCCTTACTTTATGTGCACTGTCACCTCTGTGTCTCTCATCCCAGTTCAGCAAAGCCAATTTTACAAACTTGCTCTGCCAATAATCATGCATATTCAGCTGTTACTGATTAATGCTAAACCCTGAGTTTTATTTTAAACCAGGTGGTATACACAATTTGTTCATGCCTTTTCTAAGAATGAAAGCTATACATGTGAAGTAGTTCTTACTGTTTAGTAACTAAGCAAGTTATATTTTAAATCCCATCATTCATAACAGTAAAGTATAATAGTGTAGCAAACACCATTTAATAGTGACAGGTTTCATTTGGACAGCCACTTAATTGAGATATCTTCCAGGGAAACTGTTTAGTCTACCAACTGTAAATGGCAATGACTACTCCTTAATCAGAACCATTTTAGCATAAATTTCGCTTAATAGGGAAACATTTGCCTGGTGACAAATACTTAAATAGTGTTTAACCAAGTGTTAAATAGTTATAAAACTCTAGACTCTCCTTTTTAATTTTAATAGTAAAATGCCAGATAAAGATTAGAGGGAAAAAATACAAGTTGAAATGCTGTAAATATCCTGGCTTTTTCTTTGGTTTAATTTTTTTTTTGTTCTTTTTGAGCAGAGTATTTTGTCTTTGTGAAGGTTTTTCAACTATTTTTAAGACTTCCTGTCTTAACTGTGACAAATAATCAAGAAGACAGAACATCCACATATAATCTAATTAACAGATTTCTGCTGTCAACCTAAATAATAATACTGTGACAACGTGTATGTGCCCTGCCAAAAGGCATCGTGAGTCCCCACCACAACCACCCACAGCAAAAGAAGGCAAAATTCGGTCCTAACGCCAATAGCCAGAGATCACCTGCTCATCCCAGAAAGTGAACTGCACTTATGAAAGATCACCCAGAACAACTTGCCTGAATGTATTCAATAAACTTACCTAAAATAGCTGTGCCTATACTCAACAAAGCATTGGTGAAAATGAAAACAACCATTTGAAGGTCCCATCAGAAGGATCCTACGCATTTACTCAGGAAAATATAATGGGTAGAAGTGTTTCACACTAACATACCCCTTAACAAAGAGACCTTACTCCCACCAGCCAGTCTGTCATCTCTTAGACAGTATGTAAAGATGGCAAGAAGTGTCTTCTGCTATCATTTACTGTTTCGGGAGATATGTCATCAGGCAGTCCCTCAGGAGTATTGCTGCTATTAATAATTATAGCTTAAGGATCCAATCCTATAAAGGACTAAGCACCTCAGTAAGAAGTCAAGAGGCACAAAGAACTATTGAAAGGCTGAGCACCGTCCTGGATCAGGCCCTTCAGTACTTGTAGTAAGCACTTGAATCACTCTCATGGTACAATGAGCAGTCAGTGCGATGCAGTAAATCATAGCACATGTAGAAGGTTTTCCTGAATAAATGGTTGCACTAATAATATCCAATTTAATTAGCAAAAAACCATATTGAAACATGTCATAGAAAATGTGGCAGGGTAATCTCCACAATATACAGCATCTGATGAGTTAACTGTGTATTATGAAGATGGGTGACTATAACCCAAATATAGAGGTATCCATTCCAGTAGGCTGTATGACAAGTAGTCTATTGTTTCATTAATTTCTACTTTTAAAAGTTAATTTCTTCACTTTTTAGTATTAGTCATGTATTATGAGAATTAACATAAAGGTGATGATAATGCATGATCTTTATATGCCATCTTATTAAAATGAAGCTATTTTTAATACTTTTAAGAGGCCTATCAGAAAACACAATTTATATCCTCAAAGTATATTTTGTCAGTTTCAAGTATAATTTTTGCATTCATATTCTTTTATGAATTTTAATGGAGACACTTAAATTGTAATTATTCCTCTCAGCTCAAATGCAGGTAACAAATGGAATTCAATCAGTGTTTGCGCATAATGACCATCATTAAGAGAGAAATAATAATGACATTCTCTCTGCATTAAACTTGCAGACTCTTTACACAATGATCTGAATCCCATTATTGATCTCCATGGAGATATGCAATTGTCACCTATTCTGCATAATATCTGAATGTTAAATACATTTGTTTGGAACAAATATTTTAATGAATACAGTCAGTTCCACTTAATTAACTATCTGATAACTGAATATTTTTGCTTAATAATTGAACATGGAACATCAAAATTGTCCTATTTTTAATCAAATGCACTTGAGATTAGACACAGACATTCATTTAAATGTTTGTAAAACGTACATATAGTCTAAAATTTCCATTAGATTTCTTTAAAGAATACATATTAAGATACTGGCAAAGTATTTAGAAATCACTTTTTTCCTCCCTTTGTTTTTAATACACCTTGTGAAAGCTTCAAACGGAAAACATTTTTCTTCTGAAACTCTCTCTTTCCTTTTGTGGGAAGCTATCTCACAAATAGGTTTGCTACCAAAAGGTTGCTCATGAAGGTCTGAATACTGGCACCGAGCTTCTCTGATGTCTTGTGAGAAGCAAGCACTGAATTATTTGTTTCAAGAAACAGATAGCTACAGTTATTTAGATTTTTTATACATAGATAAGAAATGAAGAGTTAAGAAAGTGGTTCTTTAATTCTTTCAGACCTACCAGTGTTGAAAAAGACAACCACAGCCATTTTTGCTCAGGTCAGCATTCTGAAATAAAAAAAAAAAAGAAAACACCCTTAAATGTAAAACAAAGAACTGAAGTTCTTGTACAATCGTTATTTTACATTGATAAAAATATCTTACTGATTCTAAATTTAAAAGTTGGGGGTTTTAGCTGTAATAGATATTGCTGAATCCAACCCTGTCTGAATAAATAAGACACCTGAAACTGAAGAGAGTAATCCCAATTGGCATTTGGAGAACCTACCTCTGGAGGCAGCCATCTTGTTAAAAAGAGCACTTTTGGTGGCACTGGTGGTGGGAGAGGATAGTAAAAGATGCCTTAGAGGAAAGTATGAGAAATCCCAGAGTGGATAATTAAAAAATAACTTGGCCATAGGGGAAGTTTCTTCCCTTTCTCAGTAGTTGGCTAATGCTGTGAAACAATAGGAGCTGTATACTTTATTTAAAAAAACACTGAAACTGTAGATTTTTTCATTATCCATGTAAATGCCTGTTTCTTTCTTAGGATCCTGCTGAGCTCTTGGCCTCAATGATGTCTTATGGCAATACATTCTGCTGTATCTCTACATTTTGTAAAAATGCTCATTTACTAGGAGAAAGAACAAAGAAATAGACTGATTTACATTCTCTATATCATTCATTGTTTTATTTATCATAATCCTTTGTACGTGTCTCCTCTTCAGAGCTCAGGGTTTCAGAATCCTCAGTCTTTCTGCTTTTCTATTCCTGTTTTGAGGCCACTTAGAGGGATTTGAAAAAACCTTCCTTTCAAATCCAAGTCCCAAACTAAACTCCATGTGCATTATATTCCATGGATGGATACAGAAAGTGGTCACTATATTACAACTCTGTCAATTAGCTTAGATAAGTGGCCACTGTGTGCCTTAGTTCTTGCTCAACCCCAAACTTCATTGGCAAAATGTCATAACTTTTTATTTTCAGTCTCCTAGCCTAAATCAGCTCACGCTGAAATCAGCACTAACATTTTTTACTAATATCAGGCAGAGTGGAGCTGGACTAATTCTGAGTACTTTTAAAATACTCAGAAGTATTGCATTCACTGCAGCCGTGGCACAAGACAGGAGGAACAAACAGGGAGCTGGAAGAGCTTCATGAAAGCCTGTTTTCTAACCTGACAAGATTCCTGTTTAGTGATGAAGGATCTCTAGAAAGGGGCTTCCAGAAACCCCAACAGGATGACTTTCTGCAAGACCAATGTAACTGGTTCCGACATAGATTAGACTGAGGAACATGATATCTTTTTATTTAAAGCTCAAACTGGATTCCTATCAAAATCAGTCAACACACTTGCAACAGTTTCATGCAGTTAGAATAAGCACTAAAGGAATGATGTTTCTAGTTCATGTTTAAGTCACCCACCCACTCAGCATGTCTTTTAAAGACTAAATGGAATTTCCCTATCAGTTTCTCTTCACATCTCCCACAAAGAAATAGCAGACATACAGCAAAATTAGCAAAGAGAAAAGCAAAACCTTTAAAATGATAATATTTTTGGCTGGGAAAATACATTTTAAAAACCTAAAGCAAACTTTAAAGGTAATGGGAGAACCAGAAGCAGCGTGCTTGTGTGTTTTATGCTTCTTCCCTCTTTCTCTTTCAAAATGAACAATCAATTAAAGTGAGAGAAATATTTTAGCAAGCACTATATACAGGACACTTGACGATCAGATACAGAATAAAAGATTGTGAGACATTGGGGTAAGTACAGGGGAAAAATATTAAAGTAGGCATAGTTAGAAAGCCAATTTGAAAATCATCACCAGAAAAAAAGACATTTAATAGAATACTCTAGCTTAATCCTATGCAGAATAGTATTTGATCCACATTACTGAAAACACTGCTTGAGTAGCTGCACGATACACCAATGTACCTGCTAAGGACTATTTAATCAAGATCCGCGTACACCATCATCTCCAGCCTGGGTGGTACTGGCAGTATTTGTATATCTCTATATTTGATCGCTCCCTTTATATTATAAAGAAGGCATGACATCCCATGGATGGATGCAGAATGTGTTTACTATACCACAACTCGATCATTATCTTGGGTGAACGGACAGAGTGTGTCCCAGTACTTGCTCATTATTATGGGGGCTGCATACCAGTAATTGATCACTCTTCCAATACTGTACAAGAGCTCTTAGGGTGCATGGAGGGGGAATACATTTTGTATGTAGATTCTACATTTATTTTGTTTTGGACAGTGAAGTATACAGAGAGTGAATTATAAAATGCTTGTGTCTTCGCTATTGTTTGTTGGGGGAAGGAACTGTTGTTTTGAGAGACAAAAATAAAACAAAGCATCCCAGAAGACAGAGCTATGACATGGTAAATGCTTGTGAGAAAGAATGATAGTATTGCTCAAGGAATACCAGAGGTAAAACATATCAACATACATGTTTTGTAAAAATGCATAAATAGAAAGGAAAAGAGTGCTATTGCTATGGCTAGCAGCATACAGACAAAATGCACAGAACAAAACAAAAAGATTAGGGTGGATACCAAGGTGGTTGGGCAGTAACATCTTCACTGCACATTTTACACCAGCGGCAAAAAGCCACTTAAACTGCATATTCCAATTCCTAAGCTCTGCTAAGCATCTCTGACCTTCTCTAGGTAAGCCATGGGGTGAATTGTAGTCCCACTGTTGATGACAGTATTCCAAACAAAAATATATTTACTAAATTGAATTTTGAATGGAATGGGGAAAAGAGATTGCCATAGGCAATAAGGAGGATGGGTGTAATCCTAGCAGTTTAACTTGTGTTGTTACACACACGAGGTAAACTGTAGGATTTTCAATTGACATAGCTGGAAAAACAAAAAAAGAAACACACAGTACAAGAATTATTATTAGTTAGAGATAATGGTATTGTACCTTGCTACTCTTTTGCACTAGATCATGTCCTCCTAGCATTTATATAGAAAGGGAAAGAAGTAAGCCAGGAAACTTTATTTACTTTACTTGTTCCGTATGTTGCTCTATAGGTGATTTATCCCCATTACTGACTTGGCTATTTTTCAGTCTGTGCATTTATTTGTTTTCAATCTGCAGTGCCAAGATTGGCTTGGATGCCACCTTTATAGCATTATTTTTTAATGGGTAGCAATCCCAGTATCAGTAATGTTGCAATATATTTATAGACAGAGCAAAACAAGAAGCTAAAGTGTAGGGTGACATTCTGCTTGCGCTATTACACCAAATCAAGGCAGCAAGCTATGACTAAGAACTTGTCAACACTTCACTGGCTCTTAACATTTGTCATAGCCACTATAACAGAACATAACAAACCAGTCGCTTCTTGCCAGGTTAATTTTTTCCAAGGACAGGACTCCTTCATTAGACCTGTAAATATATTGGCCCAAGAAAAGGCCTTACAATAGTGCCATATTGCATAGCCTAGGGGAATTATTGCTGAAAACAGCTAGAGAGTGAAGTCTTGCACAGTCATCACTTTTCAAGGCCACATGTTTGTACATCCCAAATACAGCTGAGGAGGAGATTCCCTTTTGGACTAACCAAGAGGCTCACAGAAAACACAGCTAGGCAGGTTTTTTTTTAAAAAAAGAAGGGAAGCATGTCTAGCTTCTGTACTGAAGCTTGGAAACAGAAGACAACTGGTATTTTTTAGAATGAACCTAAAAGCTATGGCCATGGTTAAATGATGCACTAAAGCTGGTATTACGAATCCCACAGGCAGACTGTAAACACACTACGAACACACTGTAAACACAGGACTAGAAAGTGAAGCTCTCTTTTAGCCAGAAGAAAAGCATAACGAAGGTGTGAATTTTGTACCATGTTCTAAGTAATTAACATAAAGAAACCTGAATCAAATTCGTATTGCTTAGCATTGAAGCAGGACATAGATTGTGGAACCACAGCCATAAAAGAAGCGCCATATGTAAGAAGAAGTGAACTTGGAAAGAGACTGGCTTGTGAAAGTCAATGCAGAAAGTTTTTGCAGGAGCAAATGTTCAAAATCAGCAATGTACTGTTCCGCAGTCAACGGTGTTTGCCCGCTGCTGTTCTTCAAGTCATTGACATGTCACTGACTGAGCTCAGACTCTTGTGAGTTCGCAGCCAGCAAGCTGCATGAGCGTCTAGAGGAAGGAGGTAGGCAAAGAGGGAGTTGTTAGTTTTCTTAGCAATCAGTAAAGATGTGTTTATGTTGTCTTTTGCATAGCCATGAGTAGAACTGTTATTCCTAATTTTCAGCACCTTTCTAATACTTAATCTAAAATTTCACCAAGGACTTTAGATATTTATTGCTTGAGTATGCATTTGATAGCTTTTGTAGTGACAGACGAGTATCGGTGAGGTTGAAAACTAAGCGTCAAAGGAAAAGTGAAGCATTATTTATAAATTGGAAGCTTAAAAAATCCAGAACAAAAGCATCCTGTAACTTTCCACTTGCTTATTCATCTTACAGAAATGTAACCTACAGAAAGTACCTGATCCCTGTGCTGAAATAGAGGCTCAGAGTACTGAGTCAAAGGGTTGGAAGAACCAGACTTGGACCAAGGTTTGGACACTTAGGACTTCAAATGCAAGGCAAGAGCTTAAAGATCAGTTCTGATTCATACCTAACCTACAGTGTTGCACACAAAAGAAAGCTCAGGGTGAAAACTGTTATCCCACAGTCTGGATGAGAAGGGTCCCAGCATGGTAGAGGTGTTTTAAAAAGAAGAAATGAAAATTAAAAAGGATTAGCCAAAAGGAAGAGTGGCAAATTTAGTTCTATAGTTTAATGTAGACATTGTTTACCTACAATGGAATAGATATGGCCAGGGCAGATACAAAGGAAAAACTGATGAAGGAAGTGCAGGTTCCTTTTTGGCAATATTAGCTTAAGGTTCTTGCTAAAATTACAATTTACAAGGGAACAGAAGCACAAACTGATTAGTTACTATGTCTCAACAAATGGAAGCAACACTTCAAGACAAGGTGAGGTAACTCAGAAAAAGAGAATTTAATTTTCTGGAAATTGGCTTCAAATTGCAACAACAATTCCACAATGAAGTGATATTCTACTTCCAAATATTACTTGAGCAAAGAACAAAATCTAAACTCATCAGAAAAGCTATTCCACAGGAATTATTCACTCAGCTAAAATAAATACAACAAAAAATCCTGTCTTACCATCAGGACCTTTTGAAGCACATCGAGGTTCCCTGGTTTGTGTCATTTGTGGAAATGGGGCTCCATTCTAATCACTTTATCTCTCCAAACCAAAGCTTCTAATTAAAGTGGTGAGAGAGAGGGCAAAGGCAAAAAAGTAGGGAATAAAAGGGGAACAACTCTAAGGACAGGAGCTGGGAAGTTGCGAAGAATAACCCAGAAAATACAATACAGTTTAAGTTTGTGAACCTGCTGTATCTTCATTCTTAAAGTATTCAGAAACAGCAAGGTTCAAAGCAGACAGAAAGGAGAGAACCCGAATATCAAAGACAGACATTGCCATTTCCTTCAGAGCCAGGCCTCAGAAGGATCATAAGCAGCCTCAAAATGCTTGAGTTCCACTGTGGGATAGTGCTTTATTATTGTATTTCTGCTGCTTTTTCCTCTGCTGATCATCTTATCTGAAAACAAAAGTAAAATAAAAATTACTTGGGTGTCTCTTTTCACACCCTCTGAAGAATATCGAGCCCCTCTTGTGAAGGCTAAACAGCTATTGAGTCCTTCTCTCTGGGAAGAACTGGCAATGCTTCCTCTTTAGGTGCCAACCTCCCATGAGAGACAATTGCAGAAATACTTCCGTTTTAGTCACGAGGGTGCTTTTGAAGCACATCAGTTGGTCATTCTCACTGACCACATTTTGCACTGCAAAGTTCCTCTAACCATATTTTGTTTGACCGACACCAAACCTGAACATGCCCTACAGGTCCTCAGGCATTGTACTCCACCTACTAATGGGTGCTCAGTCCTTGTGACCAGACTAGGGCAAATGCAAAGCAAACACCCTGAAATGTATAGGACGGACACTGAGTCTTCAGTCCAATCTGTTTCACCTTGTAAGCCCATCGCTACCGCATTGCTTTACTTGCTCCTGTAGATGTAGACAAAGTCTTTTCTTACTACCCATGCTAGGATCCCTTGGATTAACCATGTTATATAATACTGTATTGTAAATCTTCGCTGTATAGAAATTAAAAAAGGACGTCTCTTACATGTTACTTCCTTATTTTTGGTACGGTAATTATCCAGGTTTTCTTTTTTCCTTCCGGACATCCAGTCTATTTCTTCCAATTTCATTCCAAATGCTGGGTGCATTACAGACTCCCAGAAATGTCACAGAGAGGAAAAATAACCCCAAATTTCTGTCGCTTCTTCATTCATCCATTAAACCATCAAAAATCAGTGAATTTCCTCCATTAATCGTTGACGTTTCCTGTGAGGTTTTGCTTTGAAGGCATATTCGGTCCTTCTAGTGTATGTTCAGTCAGCCTGTTCACTTTAGTACACAGCATTTGCATCTTGCAGCAACAAAATTAACACTCTTACCTTTAGAGGGAGACATACGTAATGTCTATACACTATGTCTGTATATAACAAAGACAAATTACTGGAAATGAAGGAATTAAGTATTTAAGAATTACAAAGAATAATTACTATTATTACAAATAATAGTATTAAAACTTTCAGAAACAATTGGACTCTATTTTATCAAATATACTGGAAAAAATAATTGCAAAACTTTTGAAGTCTGCTTATATTTTGACATAAGCAATTGTCTTGCTTCACTAAGATTTAAGCTATTTATCAACAATCTGAGTTCATAAACTGAGATAAAACTAGTAAGTTAAACCAGTTAAAGTATTAAGTTTTAAACCTGGAAAGGAAGACAGTAACTGTAAGCCCATTCTAATAGTGTAAAGGACAGATAAACCCTCTCCAGCTCTACACTTCTATCCCATAGAAGTCCCTGACACATACTTTTGCAGTCAGATTTCTTCATGTGGGTGTAGAGGAAGTGGTAAAAGACAGAGAACCACCAGCAATCGTCTAACCCACATGAAAATCCCAAAGGAAATAGTATTGAAAGCCAGCGTCAATTTATACAACTTTCTCTTCGTACTGCTAACCCTCCAGGGGAGGTATTTCCTTCAGAATTGCTTTTCCACAGCTTTACCCACACAATAGTTATACTGAAGGACAAACTAAATCACATTATCTGCCATTTAGCTTAGACTACATTATAGATACATACATTCATCTCAGAAATAGTGCAATGCTAAAGCTTATACCCTAGTTTAACTTGCAATAACTTCTCTATATACCTAAGTGCAGATATACTGAAAATGAGACTTAGACGTTTCTTCTATTTGTCCAACATTTCCAAACCTGAACAAAGACAATTCTGGACAAAGAAGAGCTATCGAGGTCAACAGGTCTTGCCTTAGACAGTCAATAGCCTGAAAAATAGAAGTTGCAAATCTGATGATAAAGGCTGTCTCACAAGTTAATTTTTCTGGATAAGTCAAATAATTGAGCTCCCCAAAGACATCACAAACCTGCAGTTCATGATCCAGAAGTGAGTTTTCAAGCTATTCATGGGTAAGTGCAAGCTCCCACAACATTTTTCTGGACAAGATGTATCTAACATTTGGTGACGACCAAGTTAAGTTATCTTGTTCAGTTACTGTATTCTTATATTCATTAAAAACATATATATTCAACACCTGCTATAATAGGTTTTTACAAGCATAATTCAAAAGATGACCCTGTTTAATATTTCAGGAGTTTTGTAAATACTGGCATTCTTTTTTGAACCTAAGTTCCACTGCCAATAAATTTTATCTTGCTTCATTTGGCATTTTATTCCATGAGTTACTAGAATGTGTTTATGACTCTCAAGCATGAGCAAATAAAAGCTCAGTTGACCCATTTATGCATCAAAAAGAGAAGCAGATAACATTATTCATGGGAATATACAGAACGGATGATTGCAAGAAATGATAGTTTGCTATAGGTGTGATCTCTGGACAAAAGAATCTCAGATTTTCAAGTAAAGGTAGCAACCTTCATCAGACCAGCAGTCCCAGCTTCAAGAAAGCCCTCTGCCTATGCTGAGGGGAAACAGTACATTTAAAGTAGGGCTCAACTCCAGTCCTCAAGACAGCCAGATTCTCATGGAATCTAGTGAGAGCTCTGTTGGAGTAAAGTCTGAAGGACCTCTGTGGTCTCCAGAACATAGCAACTGATCTGCACAAAGTCTTACATAGAGTTTAAAGCAGGATGCCTTTGAAGGGCATTTGAAGATTTAAACTTTGCCAGCTACATGGTCATTGCTCATATATCTGTGATACATATTTTTGGCACAAACATAAAGCTTGTAAAATCATTTTGAAGATGACTCTTTTAATGCAAGATAGATATGTGTGACCCAGTGTTAATTATCGATGTCAGTTATATTTCTGGTTCACAATGGGGATCATGTCATTGACATCATAACAGGAGACAGCCAACAATTCTTTGATTCCAGTTATTTATTTATTTGGGGTGGTTTGCATCTACATCCCACAAGCGATAGAGAAATGACCCTGTAACCCCTGGTTCATGGATCCATGAGTTGTGTAAAGTTGCAGAATAAGCAGAGATGTATAGTCCTATTTGTAAAACCATTACATTCATGGTTAGTATTAGTCACATATGGTAATGGTCACATTAAGTTGACCATTCCCATACCCTGGTAAAGCATGCAAAAGCTGTGCAGCAGATATGCCAATGGATCCCAGAAGATGCTGGACATTCCACAGTTTGCATATTTCAGTTGAGGTTTAGGCAATGGTTAAAAATCCCTTTTGTGGCATGACATATCTATGGACTAAATGGGTTCTTGGCATAGTTTAGACTTGTTTAGGGTCCACTTAATTCATTACATCTTCTTCAAGCTGTATAAACATATAGCTCAAACCATGTAACTGGAATCTTTCCCCTAATATGTTCCTTCTTTAGCATGTTCCCTGACACTGATCTTTAAGACTATTTCACAGCTGTCTATCATAAAGACGCAAATTCAATGCTCAGGGAATTTTAGGGACTTTCAACAGCTCTCTAGCTCTCAGAGAAGGGGAGAAGCAAAGGTAGGTATGGCGGTACTATAAGAATTCGGGATGTTTCAGAAAATTAAATCATAGCAGTATTCTAACGAATTAATTTCTAAAGTGCAGCCTGGATTTCCTCTTTCTGTCCTCAGAACATGGCTACTTGTGCCTAAGAGAAGAGAGTTAGCTCCAGAGCTACTGAAAAAATGTGAAATGACAAGATCAGAAGAATAAGCAATTGCTTTTTTGCTGTATAAGTAGTCCTTTTTTTAAATCAAACATTTTAACCAATCCCTTTCACTGTTCACAGGGTTTTTTAAAAAGCTATGTACATTTTAATATACAAATAACATGTTCAGACCATCAAACCTCAAATTGAAGGGCTTCATCACCTTTTTCTATAAGGTATACTATGGAGGCTGATTAATCCTTCTTGGGAATATATTTCTATTTGAAACCAGAAAGTTTTCTTATACTGCTAATTAAAAAACAGAGGACTAAACAAACCCAAGGGTCCAAAATCACAGTATCTGATAATAAAATTTTAATCTGTTACACTTAAATGGTATTTAGAGGCAGATCTTCAAATTACGCACATTTACTCCATGTTAAGCCAAACAGAAATCTGATTTTGGTAGTTCTATGTAAAAAAAAGCCTACAATACTCCAACTATGAGAAAATTAAAAGCACAAACAGCTTTACTAAGATAATATTGCAGCCTTGTAAACCTACTGTAAGTGACAGATCAACATTTTCAAGCAGGGACAAAGTGAATCCATTAGATGAAATACTGCCATCATTGCCTATTTTTAGCAGTAATAATAAATACAGTCATTATGATGATGAATAACTAATGAAATGGAAGGCCCAGGAAACAGCATTGCAAAGCTTTCGAGAAATTAGAGTCAGATCCTGGAATCGTAGGTATTACCAGTCCATGTCTTATTTACCTATTGACTTCAGTACGAATTTTCAAATACTGCATATCCTAAAGCTCAATGTAAAAAAAGGTAACAAGACAGCAGAAAAAAACCCAAAACAAAACACATTACAGGAGACATCACACCCAGTTATAATCCAGCATTTAGAACAATTTGTGCTAAGAAGAATTGCCACCGACCCTACTGTTTCACTATTACACAGAACTAAAATATGTTCCATAATTAAAACCACTTTAAATAATGCTTTAACAGAGGGGAGCCTTGCACCATCCACTCTCCCCAGGACTTGCTAAATTCTATTTATATTTCTAATCAGGCATTAGGTAGATACAATAAAATTTGATAAATGGGCCATACTTTGCACTGATTAAATGATCAACAAAACAGCATTACTATGCTTTCATTTACAATGTCAGCACAGTGACTAAAAGCATTTAAACTATTATCTTATCAATACCCCAAAAAATATTTTAAGTATTTCCAAATTTTGAGAAATTTTTCAAAAGTCACTATTCAGAAACAGACTATTCTGGAGACACAGTGCAAATCTGGGAACTTTTTGAGATACAACCTTCCACCTGTTTTGTGGTTTTTAGCTTTCTATTTCTCTTCAGATAGCAAACATGCCTGAGCATCTGAAAATTACCAGAATGTTAGCATCAAAAATAGATGCCTGATTTTTAAGAACAGATGAAGTACAACATCAAGAAAAATCACGTAAATGATCAAAGTCTTAGCAATATGTTCATCTTTAGCCTAGGATTTTATAAACGACCTATTTTCTATAGATCTGCTTCTAAATCTTTTTTCAACAGGAGGCTTTTCATTCCCTAATCAGGTTTAAAGTTGATTCACAGTTCTAGCACCATTCAGTTTCTTCTGACTTTGTTTGAACAGCAAGCTTTAATATGTTTACCAGTTGTCTCACCTTATGAGTGCATACAATAACAGTTTAATATTCATTGGATAATGAAATGGTAAAGATGGTCTGATTATATTACTGAACATATAAGGGGATTGTTTTAATTTCAGTATTCATGAAAAAATATTTTTAAAGTTGGATAACACTACATGAATGTAACTTTCTGTCTATATTTCAGGTAAATAGAATTAATTTTGAGAAACTAATCAACAAAATATTTAGAATTTGTAAAGGTACTAGGCTTTTTATGTCATTATTTATGGGTTAATATATAACGGTTCTATTAATTTTTTGTTTATGGCAGCTATCTAGCCCTTAAATAAAAATGGTTTGAGTAGCATATATTTCGATACGTTAACATGAAGTATGAATGAATGTTGTCTTGGAGCTAATACCATTATCTAATACACTATATACAGTTAGCAAGTTTCAATGACGTCACTGCCTTTTCCCCAACATTAATATTAATGTTAACCTGAATGGCATCTCTCCAAACTTAATTTACTTTTAAACAATCCTGCAGCATATGTACCTTCAAGCCTGAATCGTGTAAACATTAATACTCTCACATTTATTTGCCCTGCTCAGTGCTCAGCTAGGTGGGAAGGTGGGTAAATCTGGCCATCTCCCAAGACGTGACATTTTCTTTAGTCAGTTAAATGGAATACAGATGCCTTCATCTCACTCTAAAATCAAGGTCAAGCAGATTAACGGGGTAATATGATACCCTTTTACTAGGAAGGTCTGTATTTTCTGGCCCAAACAGAATATTAAAGACATTTTGTGCTATGCAGCTAGTAGAAAGGCACTCAGAAAATTCTTATAGCCAATGGTGGGAAGATCCCATGACTATGGAAAACCTTGTAATGATGGTTGGACTCTCCATAGGATATCAAGGAGAAAAATAATGTCATTAAGGCTGCCCTCATTTTAACAAGAAGTTTTTTAACTGCTCGGACCTTCTTGGGCTTCTGAAGAGCTTTAAATGGAGACTTGGGAGCAGCCAGAATAAACCAGTTTACTAGCCTCCTTGCCCTGTGCTGCATTACACACTCCACACACCTTGCACAGGATCTAATTCCATGTATTGGAAAATTATATAGAGCTAGGTGGTATGTATGTTCCACAAGCAATAAAATGTTGATAGGGCAATCGTTACAAAAAAAACCCAACAAAACAAAACAAAAAAAAAGGATGTGTTTTACCATATTTTGCTTTTAATATCTTCATAACTATGAAAACATAGCCCTGCCTAAGAATTTATGTCAGAGTAGTAGCAAAATAATGATGCATTTTGCTCAACGTGTAGTTAGATAAGACAAATACATATAGACATTGCATTCAGTCTTGTCTGTCCATAAGGGAAGCATTATGTATCCTGAGGGGACACTGAATGAAGCAATCCCAAATTGCTAAATAACTTTCAAAGAAGCAGTTGTTTTGTTCCATCAAAGTGTGAATGGAGGTAGCTTGAACAATGTCACAAAGACAGAAACAAGGGCTAATATAAATCACAGTGAAAATGGACTGAAAGAGAAAATATGTAAAAGGACAGAATGGAGGGTTCCTATTCGACTGATTAGTTAGGATTTGGAATCTTTTTCATTATTTATGTAATATTTTTCTTAGTCTTGAATGATAGTCATCTGGGACTGCTTGAGATCATCATTCCCCTTTTTACTTGCTATATCATCTATATCATCACATTGTAAATCTCAAGACAAAAATTCCATGGCATCCACAGGGTTAAAATTAATGATTTATAGTCCCCTTTTTTCTTCCCATGGATTACGTCTTCTTGGAGGTGAAGTTTCTCAGAAAGATTCTAATTTGGGGCTGCAGAAGCTTTGTCCCAAACATGCACAATCTTTTATATCCTAAACTCATATTGTATCAGGTAGAATGAAATCAATTGGATGTGTAAATTCCTTAAATAATAGCAAATGGAGCAAATTGAATTTCAAAGGGGAAAAAACGGTGAACCTGAAAAGCAGTGGTACGAAGGTCATCAGCAGAATTAACAAAAAAGTCTGGCAAAGTTACAGTTAGGCAGTCAGTAATACTATATTGATCAGACTTTCTCAATCAATGATGCTGTGCCTAGATTATTGATGCAAAGGTATTAAGCAAAATTTTATTTCAGCTAACTTGTTGGCTCAGATGTCAACTGAAAGTCATTTCCCCAGTCAATCAAAGGTACGATAAATCTGAGCTGAGTTAGTTCTTCAACACCTATGTATGTATCCTACTTCCCAACTATATAATGAGCTTTGAAATGGCAACATTTAAGAGAGTATCTTAACTAGGAAGGGCAAAGATACAGCATTTCCATAAAAACACAGAGAACCAAAGCGCAGAGTAAGTAGGGAATTGGAAGAAAGAAATGCTTCATATGACAAGGGAAATTAGCAGGTTACATCAGAAACTATCAAAATCTAAATCTGTATCTACCGCTGGCTTATAAAAAAAATACCGTTCCCTCTTAATCTTGACTTGTTTGTGTCAGAAAGTCCTCCACTCACACAACGGTCTCCGCTAAAGGAAGACCAAGAGCAAAGCAGGTGGTTACTGTAGAATAAAGGAAAGCCCTTCAGAGGCAGTGGAAGTCTGGACAGTGCCCCTTCATCCTATGGTGGGTTTTGTGATTGCTGGTAGGCTTCCCGAAAGCTTGCATTTAGGTTTACTGAAATTTGGTCTACGGTCTGGAAGGGGAAGGAATATATAGCCCAGAAGAATGCACACGTGAACTCATGTAAATGCTTGCATTCATCAGTAAAAAGTATTCTCACAAGGTATGTCCATCACAGCAGTGCCGAAATTCAGTGACAATACGTGTGAGATTTGGATTTCACTGAAGCTTCTTAGTTTATGATCTTGTACTCGGCAGGATCCTAAAAATGAGCCATGCACACAAAAAATAACAGTTATATATCACTGGGAAGAGAGAGTGGTGCACTTGCAACAATAGTTGCGTCATTTGACTTATCTCTCAGTCACAATCTACAAAACCATTAACTATGGTAAACTAAAAAGAGTACTAAGAAAGTGTGTGTGTTTTTGCGGGGTTTGTTAGCTTATAAAAGATGTAATTGACTTCAATGACCTTAAACCAAATTCAATGTAATTTAAGGATCAAAAGAGTTCTTCTATCAAAGAAAATACAACAAAGTTTTATTTTATACTCTTTTTTCTTTCATTATCAAAGTGAACAGACTTACAATATATAAATTACATTGGACAGAATTCAGAAATCTTGAATTCCAAAGAAAAAATTACATCCTAAAAAGTAAAAATTGCTTATGAAGGAAAAAAAGATAAAAGACTTTAAGAAATTTTTAAATAAAGAAAAATGAAAAAATATAAGAAAAAGACACTTGACAAACCATTTGATAATATTTTCTGTCATGCGAAGTGTGATCCATTTCTGTGAGTTCTGTATAAAGTCCATCTTGCCTGGTGAATTCCTAAAGAGCTTTTCAGAAAGAAAGTATAATTGCATTCACTGAAACTAACTCATGAGAACCTACTTTGATCGTGCTTTATTTGGAATGCTGTTCTTCCCTTCTTTCCCATCAACTTACATATAACTAGGATCTGGGAGAAAAAATTTAGCTACAACCATCAAAAAACTTTATCAGCAATCAAAAATGTGTCATAAATGAATTTGAATTTCATTTAATTCTTCAGGGGTGAAATCCTCTATTTTAAATTAATTGCTTCTGTGTTTTCAAGTTGTTTTAAATTACAAATAAGCAAAAGGAAAGACTGAAAACTCTTTAGTTTTCAGGACTACTATGTCAAGAAAAAATCAAAACCATGTCAATGTCAAGTCTGTAGCCATAACTTGAGCACAGCCTTAAAGTAGAATATTCATATATAAAGATATCTACATAGGCCATATCTGATTCAGACGGTTGCAATAGACGTCTTTTTCCTATCTGGTTATTTCATCACATTAACCTCGTTCATGAATCCATCCACCAACTCCTACTTCATTACATTCAGTTGTCAAACTTAAGTACCTTGCCTTCATTTCCAAGAGCTTCTGTGATCTATCCACATTACTTTATCTGTTCTTTTTTTTTTTTTTTCTGTAGAAATACAGGCTTCCTCCGATCAGTCCATGATATAAGTCTACACTTCTAAGAGCTTCTGCTTGATCTCCATCTCAAGTCTTCCTTTTGGGACCTTCACCAGCAAGGATTGCTAGAAACACCTCCGACCAGCTCAGCAGCTGGGGTGCAATGATCATACTGCTACTACGGGTTTACCAATTATCCCTTATTGTCTTTGTTTTGCCTCTTGACTTGAAGTCCACATACATGAGTCATCTTTTGATCTTTTTTTTTGCCTGTAAATCTTGTTTGTACAAACCTGCCATAATGAATAATTGGCTTTTGATCAAGCTATCAGATATAGTGATAATACAAATAATAACAACAGCATATACAGACTATTTCTGCATAGACCTGTTTTTTATTTCGCCTTCATGTGTGGTTGGCCAAGTAGATTGAGTGTTAATAAGTTGATCTAACTTTTGATGATACCTAAGTAGTTACTATTCCATAACTCTGGATCCAAAGAAAACACAATAGGATAGTCAGAAGCAGCCATTAAAGATCTCATCAAGATTGTAAATTATAATCCTAAAGGTCCAACTATTACTTTTATCATTTCTGATTGCCTCCCAGACAGTATAACCACTACTTTTATTTTTCAAAATTAAATACAGTTCTTATTCCCTATGGTTCTTATCCTCTACCCTCTTCTGTGCTCCTGCTGCTTCTGGAACACAATTTGAAGAGTCATCATGGCAATTGGATATCCAATTTTTTCCCCTCATCTCTTAAAGTTATGGTTTTAAATCTGTTCCTGCTGTCATCCTATTTTCATCATCTTCTTCAACTGTGACAGATGTTTATTTATTATAAACCCTGCTTCACTCTCTCTTCTTTGGATTACTGGTTCTTTTCCTCATTCCCGCTCCTAGTTTTTCAGTAAATGTTCTCCCTCTGCTATTTTGTTGGGGCACTGAAAGTTACGTTGACTAGACATGAAGAACAACCCTCCCCCAAAGATTTTTTTTCATGCTTTGCATCTTGGCCTTCATAAGTCTGACAAATGTCTCACAGGAGAAGAGAGGCCTTGTTTTTCTTCTGCTGTGGTTTTGCTTTTTTTTTTTTAAGAGTTAGAAAACTGATTCTGTACTGATCAAAACATATGCAAGCACTTTTTTGTATGCTTAAATAGTATTTAAGCAGTGAGCTTCTCTGCCACTGCTACTAGCAGCCTTTTTCCAGTGGTAATTACATTGTTACAATGTTTTTTCACCTTTACACAGTTGTAAATTTGAAGTAACTTCAGTGAAGCATAGAATGAGACTTGGGGAAAAAAATTCTGTGTAGTGTATCTGTTTGCGATTAACCATCATGTTTCCACATGTTGTATTCCTGCTTGAATTCAAGCAGTCTTTGGAAACCTGATCAACACTGTAATTATGGCCTGCCTGAACCAAGTCAGTCAAATAATGTCAAAAACAATTATTTTCTTTTCCAAAGGGCACAACAAGTTTGGGAATACACAAGAGAAAATGCAGATCTCAACATGTTAACAGTTTATGAACCAATCTCAGGCTATTCATTCCTTGATTCTTGTTCAATTGGCAATGATGGGACTTGAAATTTATTGATGCATTTTCATTAGAGTCATTTTTAGCCTTTTTTTGATACAGAAGCTACGCTTCTATGATATGAAGCTTTGCTATAGATCACTTTTCTAATTCGGTGCAATAGCTGGAAAAAAAGTTAAGAATAAGAAAAAATGGGTTTTATTATTAAAATATTGCAGTTGAAAAACAAATACGATGAAAAAAAGAATATCGGCAAATGCAGCTGATTTTCAGAGAATTGAGTTTCATGGGATTTTAAAGTCTTTGGTATTTAAAAAACAAAACAAAACAAAACAAAACAAAACAGAATATCCATGGAGTTTGAGCTAAAGGTTACTGTCCAGGAAATAAAACCTGTTTATTTCCACGTTCCTGGGATCAGGCCACTCACTCACATGCGAGATGTCAGACAACTAAGTTCGGGTATTTTGTGCCAAGTGCATTTTGTTTTCTTGCCAATCTGGCACAAGATTTTCTGCAGAAGTTAATAGTTTTTAACCTGTGCAAGACTTGTAGAATTGAACCTGGAATAAATCACGATGGTAAATATTCGTTTAACGAATATGGCATAGTTCTACAAAAGTCTCCAGAGATCAAGTATTTCTTTACATAGTTCACAAAGTTAAACACAGAATAATTTGCTAATACAATATTTTCATCAAGAACACATTCATATACTTTTCCTGTTGAAAATTCTTAGATATTCTGAAGAAAATTTTCATGCGAACTTGTATTTTTAAAATTCCTTTTTGCAAAATCATCAACAGTCTTGATAAAGGTACTAACGTGAAACTCCTGAATCTAGCGTTCACTGCAGAAGCTTTCAGATAAAATAGAACTCACAGAATACGGAGGGTATAAATATACAGTGTGTTAATAGCGAACCTGACAGGATAAATCCTGTTTTATGATTTCAGGATTTTAGTAAAATCTGTTGCCTTTTATTAATTCAGTTGGTGATTTATCAAACTAATTGCAATAACAAATGCCATTAAGATGATGATTAACAAGAAGTAAAATCAAAACAGTGGTTTCTGTTGGACATTTGATTCTTTTCTTATATAATAAAGTCTTTTGAGAAAAGGAGGGTACCAATAAATGTTGCTATATTTTTCAACATATGCAAACAGGGAGGGAAGTCAGCTGTTGCTATTTGATTGTTTGAACCTCCTCATTGAAGAGTAGGGGAAGAAACACAAATTTAAGATAAGAAATTAACGTTTCTTATTCTCACCTTTAAGGCCTATCACAGATCTACACATTACCTCTGTTTTGTCTCTTAATACATCATCTTTGCCTTGCTGTTTTAAGAATCACACTGGTCCTGTTTGCTTTTCCCCAAATTATCTTTATTCCTGCTTCCGTGACATCTCACTTAGGTGAAACACTTTAATTTAAAAACAGCAAAAGTATCTTAACATCACTCAAGAAATGATTTCTTAATTCTTCCTACAAGATGTTAGCTCATTAGGAGGCATAATGAGAAGAATTAGTTATAGTTTATTTCAAAAATCAGATGCAAGCTTTGCATGAGTGTGAATATAGATTTTTACACTCGGATGAGAATTCAGTGTATCTCAAAATGTGAATGTATGGATTTCACAGTGTAAGTTCTCTTATATAAGCATAAATATATATACCTGTATACACAGATACATATTTAAATGATTTTCTGTTATATTACACTGCTACCTTTAGAGATAGTTCTTAGTCTGTAAACTCCTTGGAATAGAGAGTATCTCCTTATATGCTTATGCATTTCTCTGGGCAATTAGACCACGACCCTTTACAGAGATCGGTGAGCATTACTACAATCACAAAAAGTACTTTTTTTGCATGCATTTTTGCCTTAAATCACTGGTGTGTTTCCAGGAATTTATATGTATTTATTAGTTCCATTCTACACATAAAATTGGATATAAATATTTTAAAAGGTTTATGTACCACACATTTGTACATACAATTCTACCAGCAGAGAAACATTCGTTATCTCTGGTACACCTACATACATGCATGATACAAGGGCGTTATTGTACCTGTAAGGTCAGATATTCAAGCTTTCTTGCCGTGAAAACTGTTACCTTTAGAGCCAACTGTGATAAAAGCATTTGTTTACCTTGAGAAATTTGTCAAAAGGAAAAATTAAGATATGAAATTTTGTGGATTCTAGAGATAGAGTAAAAGACTTTGTAGCATCATATGGCGACCATATGGATCTCATTAAAGCCATCCTCTGACAGGCTTCTGCAATCATGCTCTACCCATCTAAACTCCTTTATGCAGGGTAAATGTCTTATTCTATTACAGAAAGTGCTGCTCGGAAAGTTTGGTGACAATAACACTGAAGACCAAAATAATACTATATGGTACACTACCAGTGAGATGTAAACGGTAGGTAACAGAATCTATGATTAAATACTTGCTTAACTACCTAATTACTTGATTAACATTTTGACATGTTTCTTTTGTAAAGAAATGGCCATGCATTTGCAATCCTGCAGAAATCTTATAGCAAAGTCACAGATAGACGTATCTGTGGCTGCCTCTTAGCCTATCTTCAGACTGTCATTTCCTAAGAAAAATTTAGGACAATTTCATTATTTCTTTTTAAGTTTAATTACTGATGATGAATAGTCCAAGTAATCACAACTCTTAACTAACAATGATGCATATCACTGTCATTTAAAAAAACTTTTGTATTATTGACCAGGAGATCGCATTGATTCTTAAACATAAGGTCAGTTTATCTGCATACTAAGAAGCATTGCAAGATGTGATATGTTTAGTGAACAACAACATATAAAACATGAAAAGAAAATATTCTGCCCATTCATTTGAGAGTATCTGCATATTATAAAAATGCTGGACTGGCCACTTATAGATCTAGACTAATTTTTCCCATTGTCACACTAGCAAAGAAAACCTAGCCTTCTGGGAAAGACCGTTGAGACTGAGTGAACTCTTCAGGTATGATTTACAAAAAAAAGAAGTGAAGTGTCCATGTTTAAGACATTAACACTTTTTCTGAAGAGTCACAGAGTATCTCCACCACAAATTTTTGCTAAGCTAATCTCAAGGAAAGAAGAATTTGCTCTAGGTCACTAATAAGTGGGCATATACATCAGCAAAAAAAATCTACTCAGAATTCATGCAAATAAAAAAAAGGAAGAAAGTAACACACTAAGAAAGAGCCTTCTGAACTGTGCAGTAAGATTCAGATGGTGCTTTAATTTTTGTTGGAAGCTTTATGGTTAGAGTGCACTCTGATATTAAAAATGTATAACAATATAACATAAACCCATTTCCTTATTGCTGGCATTTATGCAAAACCACTTACAACCATTCAAAATATTAATATCCTTTCCTACCTAGCAATTAATGCTACAGTTTGGATTCAGTACTCCACGCACTAGAAAACAGCACTGCCACACTGCACAGTGACCCACTGTACTTAATTACACAACAAAGTTCTCGACTTTAAATCACAGAAATGAAAAGTCAGGGTTAGGCTTCCCTGTAAAATCATGTCAAAATCCATAAACAATTTTAAATGTACATACCGTGTACACTAGAGAGCAATTTGGAGAGTCAGAGACATGTTTCTTGAAATTACAGCATGCCAATTTTTACTACTCATTTTTACTAAGTAGATTATTAGTAAAAAAAATGTTATGCATGTTTTTAAAAAAGGACACAGTAAGCATGTGCTCTCAATTGTCTGTAAAGAGAAATATGTATGTACTGTTTTCATTTCCCTGCGTACTACTTTACTGACCTTTAGGCCTCAGTCCCTCATTTGACTTGCACAGAGATAGTTTCTTAGGAAGATCAGTGAACAATTACACTGTCAAAGAATAAGAAAATAAATAGAGTAAGTGGCTTCCTATTTAAGCTTTTACACAATGTGGAATCCAAAATTAGTCCTGGCTTTATTACCAAGCATGCCCAAGAGAACAGTTATATGTAGTGTACAGGCCCAGATTCCTCTGAGTTAAATTAAAATTTAACTGTATTTGTTCCAGCAGCAACCCAAAGCTGCAGTATCATAGTAGAGTTATGGAATAAAGACATCATTTGTTATCTCGCAGAACACCAGGATGTTGGCTTTAAGTGTCAGAGTTTTACTAATTGGGTTTTTTGCAAATTTCAATTGTTTGAGTGTGGTAAACTAGAGAAATATTTGTCTATTTTAACAGTGGTTTGAGTTATGACTTACAGACGAATTTTGCCTCCAGATCCATGTGCACAGATGTAACTGAAGTTGACTGTATTCAAGGGTGGAATTTTGACCATATTTTTTCATAGTTTGAGCATAGTTTTTCAAACACATTCCTTGCAGTTTCAGAAGACCCAACCAATCCACTGGTTTAGTCGTTCTACCTGACCTTCCTGGTTTTTTCTGTGTCCTAAACTTCAGCCTATGATTTAGAAGATGTATCAGGTTGTATCACATTGTAAACTTTTTAATTGGCAAGTCTTCTACTTTGTTCAAGACAACTGGAAAATAAAGCTTGTTTAAATCTCTGCACTTGCGATGTTTGAACCCCACACTTTACAAGGTAAGATCTTTCCTAACTAAGGCATTTCAGCTGATTCAGCTCCAATGAAAGAATGTAATTTGGACTCCATGGATAGTGAATGACTGATATCCACATGGAATAGCACAAGAACAAGAGATCCGGACTCATTCTATCAACATGACAAACAAGCAGTTTAAACCAGCTTTCTTAAACAGTTTTGATTACTTTCTTTAGGATTTGATGGGAACAGACATACTGAAGAAGATCCATTTCTAATGCAGCACTTTGAATTGATCCATTTTAAAATGTCTTGAGAGTAACCAGAAAAACTTCCAAGTTTTACTATCAGTCAGACTTCCTCTTCTTAAATTGTGATAAAAATCAGTCTAGCCATTGGAGGCTCAGTTACATCCAAGTGACTATTAAAAGAGTGAAATTAAGTATTACCTATTATTCCAATTTTGTCAGTTGTGACCCATCTCAACATGACCCTTTTGTTCTAAGAAAGAATTTGGGAATGAGGGAGATATATTCTGAAATAACCTTGAAATCTACCTCTTAACTCAATGTGGCAGAAATATATTTTGTTGATTTCTTATACCTACCTCATTGTTGCTTTTTTCAGTTTGAGAAACTGGCTCTAAAAGACGCAAAATTCTAGCTGGCGAGGGAATGCCTTTGGTTTGGCAATGTTGTACTGTTATTTGCTCATGGATTGGTCAAACGTTTATTTAATATTTGACTCAGTAAGCACAGTCAGAAGCTGCAGATCCAGCATACAGCCTCTAGCCTGGAAAACTTTGTGCTTATGCCCAGGGGTATATTTTGTTTTTAACTGTCCAGAAATATTTCCATTATGTTTGTTAGAATTTTGTATGAATTTTTGCATTATCCCACTGATACATACATACTCTCACGCACTGTAGCATCTTATTCCCTAGGAATAGTTACGTCCACGCTCATTTTGCAAATGGGTTGGCAGTTTACTCTCATTATTTTTATACTAGATGTATGTCTAATGTCTGTATTTTGAAGGTATTAGTAAATACATAAATTACTCACAAAAAACTACTAGTCACTTCATATAGTATTTTACTACGGATAGTAAATTACTATGACTATTATTGTTTTTATATTTACTGACTCCTGAAGCAGCCACTGATTCTAGCACCGTCCGTCCCTGCAGTGGTGCTACAGGTGCTTCAGCAGTGACCAAATGATTCTCATGTCTTTCTGTAAATAACCTTGCCTGAAGAGATCCTGGAATTACTGTTTGAAGACCCCAAAGCAAACAATTATTCTCAAGAGACAGTTCTGATATAGGATATAATGTTTCAACAGAACCTCTGACAAATGGTTGATGTGAAATAAAGCACATTTGAGTGCAGGGGCGGGGGAAACGCTTTTTCTCCTTAGCCATTTGCCGTACTATAAACTTTGAAGTTAGAAATGAAGGATTCCAAAATATAATTGTTTTATTTTGCTGCCTGCTCTAAAAAACAAATACATTGATGATGATGATGACAGTAATATTAAGAAAAATCTTATTGTAATATCTGCCACTAAAAACTTCCTAACCTGCTCTTCAGAGTATATGCGTGCCTGAAAATGAGATCAGAACTGCACAGGTTTTGTGGTGACAGGGCACCTCAAAAGTGTCACCTGGAGAACTGCGGATTACCTCAAGCATATTGGTTGAAAGCACATACCTGAAATTAATGCCAGATTCAAGGACTCAGACTTGCTGCTTTCCACCTGCCTTTCTTCTGCTTCCGAGGAGCCTGTCTCAAGGGAGGAAGGAGGGGGAATATAGAAGTGCAAGTTTATCTGTGGTACTGTTACTTGGTTGAAAAAGCTCTGGGCGTGATCAAAGTCTTTAGGAATTTAAAATTAAAGTCTCAAACCACTGATTGCAAACCTCAGGTCCACAGTCTGTAGTTTTACTCCTCGACAGTTCTGAAAATCTCTGAAAAACCCTATTTATTTCTATAAATAGTAAAATAAAAAGTAACATCAATAGCAAATGCAATACACATGAAAGATCAGCAAGATATAAAAAATGTACTTAATAAAGAACATCTAGTATCTGAGTGATGTAGATGCCCAGTCCCAAATTAAATCATAATGAGGTCTACTTTGGGAAAAAAAACCAAAACAAAGTAAGTGAGAGTATAACACACATATATGGATAAAAACAAAATAAAGGAAAGGTTACAAGGAAAAAAATCATTTTACCATTAAGAAGCAATTTAGGAAGGATACATGAAGACTAAGTATTGCTGTTTATTCTCATGAAATCAATAGTCATAGCATCACAAGGAAATGGAAGCAGGATTATATATTCTATTCAGAACAAGAGAGCATGGAGTACAGGGCTGCAGAAAAACTGAATCCTCTCCACTAACTTAATAGGGGATTATTCAGTTTTCCAGAACAATATATTCCAAACAAAATAAACTCATATGACATGGAAATTAAAATGATACTTAACATTTTATCCCTTTCAAAATAAGAAACATTTGGGAACAGATGTGAAACTTTTTTCATTAATTTCCTCTAATAAACATTGCACTAATTTTGTAGAAGGAGGTGTTGAATTTACAACTGGAAGAGCAATACATGACACATCTATTAGTTTTTAGGATACTATCTTTGGCTAAAACAGGGCATTTCCAACTTCCGAGAAGCTGACACAATCTGTGGCACATATGGGATAGAAGCTTACTATTAGAGAACTAAGAAAGAATTTTGCTGTTTAAATCTTTACATAACTTTTGCTCTCTTGCCTGATTTAGTCTGGTCTAAACCCGTATTGAAATCTTTTTTCCTGTCTCTGTCATCTCACAGTTTCATGAATCTCTTCCTGCATAATTCTTGGTATGCTGCTCTAGGAACTATTTCTCTGTCACCTAAATTTGGAGCAGATTTTTTATTGTTCCTCATTCTTTCTATAGCACCTTTCTTTGAAAAGAAACATCACAGGAGTGGGCTTGCAATTTGCTCACAGTTCCAAATAATCCTTTCACTGTTTGTGGAAAAAGTTATATGGCAAGGAAATTGGGATGCGTGTGTCCGCCTGTTCTTCCAGTGAAATCCTTTCCCGGTTGTCGTGGTTTAACCCCAGCTGGCAACTAGGACCATGCAGCCGTTCACTCGCTCTGCCCCGCCACCAGCAAGATAGGGAGAAGAGGGACAAAAAAACCCCTTGTGGGTTGAGATAAAGACAGATTAATAGAACAGTAATGGAAGAGAAACTAATAATAATGATAAAAAAATATACAAAATAAGTGATGCAATGCAACTGTTCACCAGCTGGTCATTGATTCCCCAGCCTGTCCCAAGCAGCAATCGTGGATCCCTGCCCCCCAGCCAACCCCCATTTATATACTGAGCATGATGTCTATGGTATGGAATATGCCTTTGGCCAGCCTCTCCTATCTATGCTCCCTCTCAGCTTCCATGGGAAGCTGAAAAAGTCCTTGACTGCTTAGCAACAACTAGAAGCCTTAGTGTGTTATCAACATTATTCTCATCCTAAATCCAAAACATAGCACTATACCTGCTAGTAAGAAAATTAACCATATCCCAGCTGAAACCAGGACACCAGCAACTACTGAACAGAAGGCAATTTTCATACAGTATTAATGTAATGCCAGCAAACCTTTTCCCACAGCTAAATACTTTATAACTTTCCAGTATTACTATAGCAAGATGTTTCTAGTCCTCCTCAATATCTGAGAGGAATACTACAACCTATGATATTCCTGCAATCCTCATCCATTATCTTCCAAGATACCATTGAATAAGCAGGGTATGGCTGCCTCCCTTAACGACAGGGTTATGAAACCACTGAGAAATTTGTTTAAAATTTCCCTTTTTCCTACAGGGAAAAGCTACACAAGTTCCTTACAGAAGGTTTCTCCTTTCCAAAGGAAGTTGATATGTGACTTAGACTCAGGGTGAATAACCTGATAGAATGTTGCATGAACCAAATTTTCAGGTTAAAAAAAACCCACAAAAACAACCAACCAAAAAAACCCAATGCCCAGGAGTCAACAGAAGGAATAACAGAAGGTCAGGCTGTAAGCACACTGACAAGTCTGGATCAGGAAATACTACAGGGGAGGGGAATGGGAGTATTACAGCTTAATGTGCCAATCCTTAGCTGTGCAATTCCCATAGGGTGTATTCTGCTGCCATTACTCATGTCAAGTCATATATTATGTTATGAGGTATTCCCACTGACTTCAATTTCAGTTGATTTCATCCTACCTAGTCATAGATAGGAAATTCTTCAACATCAGAAAGTGTAACAGATAGAGGTCTTTGGCTCGGCTTGAGATATCTGTAGTTCCTCAATCCGTGATAGATACATACAAAATATATATATGGTAGTTGTATTTTTCATTCACTGATTTTAGTGCTATTTTTGGAATATATTTCTCAGCCTAAACAAATCTGGCTTTTGGAGATTAATGGAACATTAAAGCTTAAACTGTGAAGTGTGTGCTTATACTGGAGATCTCTCATATATACCACAAGAAAAAAAATATAATTACCTAGATAAGAAGGGACAATGCACCAAGGTCCCCTTCCAGTGATTCTGAACTTAGCGCTGTATGAAAAGAAAAGGACTAAAGAATATCTGACCTACTCATATGTCTGGAGTCTAGCACTTGTACACATTATTAAAATATGGCTTAATAGTTTTCAGAATTTTACTGATGTGTTCTTGTTGGGGTTTTTTTTCCACTTTTTAAAAGTTGAAAGGTGTCAACAAGCTTTAGTCATCTCATATCATCTTGTTGCTTTTCCGAGCAGAATTATCACTCATCAACCAGCATTAGCAGTGCCGTATCAGGTTAGACGATGGTCATGTGGGGAAGAAAACCTGGGCCATGAGAAAGAAAGCTGCAGAAGCAACATCCAGACATCAGGAGTTCTACTACAGGGCAACTGAATTAAATTGTAAAGAAAACCAAATCTTTGGAAGAGATATCCTTATGGGAATTGATGTCAAAAAGTCACTGTTCTTGCAGCCATGTAGTCAAATAGGCTTATCACAGCAGGTAAAGCTCTTCCAAAGACATATGAGTTATCATAATTCTCCTCTTTTCCCCTTGGAAGAAGGTGAGTTATTCTTGATGAAATTGCTTCAGTTTCAAATAATAATAAAAAAAAAATCAGTCTAAGATTGTTTCAGAGTTTAGAGAGCGCTTAAATGTATCTCACATACTAGTAAGGTACAAGTGGAGCTGTTTTACTGCTACAATTTCATGTTTTTTGAATTAGCATAAGGAGTTGGAATTATTCAAAGATGGAAGTTAGCATTAGTGCTGGAGCCTAATTAAGCTTACCTAAGCAGTCACACTCTTGTTTTGTTTTTAGCATGGGAGAAACAGGATGCTTTGCTGTGTAATTAAAAACAGTAGGCCACTACACAATGTTGGCAAAGCCGTTTTCCATTGTAAGAACTGCACGATGTCCTCTACTGCACAGCATTAATTGCTAGATGGGAAAGGAGATTTTGAATAGCGTAAGTGGTTTTGCATCAATGCTAGCAATCAGGCAATAATTTTATGTCTTATCAGTATACATTTTTAATAATCATGGGACTCCTGTCTGCCAATACAGGATAATCTGTAATAGAGCTGAAAAAATACCTAGATCCTGCTGGCTGTCTGCACGCTAACCTGTGCGCCTTTATTTGTGTGTTTTCATCTTCCTGGTAAACAGAGACTCTAAACTGATGTGTCTTTAGCTATTTGTTACAATTTTATTTTTGTAATACTGCCAGTCCTGATACTAAAAAAAAAAATCAGAAGATGTGCACAAAATGATAATTTTTTCTCATTTTCTGAATTTTTGGTCATTCTTGGATGATGTTTTCAAGCTGTTCTCCACAGCTATGAAAGCTAGAAGCATGCACGTTTTTAAATGAAAGGTGAGACTCTCTTGTTATCACTTGTGTCCAGCAGCTGGTGCTTCAAGTACAGCATTAAATACTGCAAAACTTACGATAAAGCAGCAAGAGCTGGCAGGAATGGGTTTATTTGGGAATATGGGTTATTGGTAGAGAATAATGTTCAGCATTGCCTTAAAAGAGAGGTTCAGTGTGGGATGGGATTTGGTTTCTGTGAGTGTTTTCTAAAGCCACTCTAAGGAGCCTGACAATGTCTGTTTCCAAATGATTTTTTTGTTGTTGTTAAACCAAAAAAGCTACATAGAAAGGAAAACCTGACTTAAAAATGCTGTCAAAGGCGTAGAATCAGCATAGAATCAGCATACTAGCACACTAGAAAGGAAAGTATTTCATTTCTCTGTTTTGCTTTGTCATCAGACATTTAATAGCTATGTGCAACAGAATGTAAACGTGGTTGGAAAAGACTGTTTCACTTTCATTTTTTAAGTCCAGGGAGTAGGAGGTTGGTTTTGCGTATCTGTAGGCACTGCAAATTGTGAATTACGGGGGTGCAGGGCAGAATCAGTCTGTGAATTCTACAAGGTAACACTTTGTACTTATCGGAAGGCCAAAACATAGTGTGTAAGAGTGGTTTCAATCACCGTACACCGAAAGATACATTTCCTAGCAAAATAACTTCAGGCATAAGAGGAGGAAAAAAACCCCTTCCTTGGGCCATGTCCTAACACTCCTTACATTGCCTTTATTGGTGAGTGTCTGGGGATTGTCCAGGAATTTGTTAAAATTAACTTGCTTGCTAATTTTTGCTGCTCTGTTTGCTTGTGCTTGTGGGGGATGCCATTTCAGCTGGACGAAGGTAGGAAAAAGGAATGGTTAATCTTGCTTCCAATTGTGCTACTTAAAAGGTCAAATTTGTCAGTGAAGTTTAACACTGATCTTGGCTTTTAAGCTATATCCATCCCCGTTACCACTATTTCCTTCTTTCCTATGGCCTCACCTCAAATGTTTTTTATGAAGATGTTTTATCGAGCGCCAAAGATAAACTTAAGCGCGTAACACCTGACTACTAGATGATGATTGTAGGTATGTTATTCGCTCGTGGACTTCAATAAATTCTTTTACCTATATGTATCCATTCGGCAAAGTACTTACGTTTAGATATAACCTTAAAGATGCATATAGTCTCTGAGAAACAAAGAATTCCTTGCCTGCCTAAAATTAGCCATGCTCTTGAGCATTTTTCTGAACCAGGCCCTGAAATGAATTTGAAAAGCTAAATCCAGTGCTCCTCTTTCTATGCTTTCCATTTTGTGCCTACAGTCATCCACAAAGGGAAAATTGTAGAGACATCTAAGCGCAGTTTAAAGTTCTAGACAGCTGACTCATAAGCACAATTCGGGTTGTTATTTTGGTTTTGTTACTGTCAGGATCCAGTCATGGAGATCCACTAGGGCCAAGAATCCTTTCTTAAAGTTTGTCCTTTAGTTAGAAGAAAAAAACTGCATCTTAATCATCATGGAAAATCTGGACTGACTGCTGCTTAGAAATGATTGATTTTTCCTATTACCAAACAGTATATGTCACATACGATTATCAGAAATACTAAGTGACTTTAAAATAAACAGTATCTGGAATTTGGAAGAGCTCAATTTACAGTTGCTCTTGTCAAATATTTTGACCAACTCCCTTTTATCAACAGGAGTGACTTGTGCTGTACTAGTGCATGAAATCTACAGATACTATCACCTTCCAGTCCAGATTGGACAAGATAACTTTGAAGATTGGTAGTTCAAAATCCCTCTTCTCTCTTTTCCTCTCTTTAAAAATTTTTGTTCTCTTTCTTTTGCACGCAAAGGGACACTGGCAACCTTTCATATGTTCATCTAGAAAAACTCAACAATTTTTATTTTTCTTTAAACCTATCTAGTTTGCTGCCCACATTTTTATTGAACGCAAACTATTCCATATAACTCTTGCCAGCAGCAAAACAGCACATAGTATAACTCCTCCATAATGGAATCATTTAAAATCATGACTTATTCCAGGTCTAAGGCAACTGTACATTATTTTTAGCTGTTTCTGCTATCCTTGACACAGGCATGGGAGTCAGGTACTTAAGCTCCTACACCACAGGATTTCAACTGGGATAGTTTGCCTATAAGATATCTCTTCCTCTTAAATTTAAGGCTATTTCATTCATGAGCTGAAGTTGTTTTTTCCCCAGAGCCGGGTGGATTACACAATGTCAGAAAGGAGAGCAAATAACAAGCTGGTAATTTAGCCGGTATGTCAACAATAAAATAAAACCTAAAACAAAAATGAAAAGGGTTTTGTTCTAGATAACAAACTTTCTGCCACAATAAACGTACTGTTCTGAATTTCAAAATATTACAGAAGCATAAAGAATCTCAAAATAAATACTTAAACTAAGTAAACTTGTAGGCACACATATATGTTGTAAATTTCTGCAGTGATAGACTTCCATTTCATCTTCAAAGTCTAATGCTAAATGTAGAAGGAAGCCATTAATGTCCCATCATTTATAAATGATAACTGCTGCTACATAATGCTTCAAAGCCATTTTTAAGCCATTTAAGCTTTTTCAATTTGCACTAAATATCTACAAGAGATTATAGTTTAGAATTTAGAGCAATATTTAAACTGATATCATATACTTAATTTTAAATAAATTTTAGTATAAAAAATACAATTTCTCAAGATATACGGCACATGATTTCCCTCTTCTGATCATCCAGAGAGCAAACAGAAGCTTTAATGTTAAATTCTTTGAGTTGTTCCTAAGCTATTAACTTCCATGGTACCCAGAATATGGATGACCATAGGGGCTGCAACACCAGCTACGACAAGCTGAAAACTGGTTCTTACTTTTAAAGACATAAACCAAATTATTTCAGAATTATTACTACAGAACATTAATTTTTCAGTTATTTTAAAAGAAAAAAGTAACAAAATGCTTTCTTTTCTTGTTCTTGAAGAAACAAAAGAGATGATGCGCTGGGAAAAAAATCTGCTAGGGTCACCTACCCTTCCTAAAGTGGTGAGTGGCTGGAAGGAGGAGGAGTTTTTAAAGGCATGGGTGCTTCCAGCAAACTTTCATATGACAATCCTAATGGAGGAGAAATGGGAAATAGGTGGTCAGAACCAAATCCTGCAACAGGCAACACCTCAGTTATCTCTCAGGGACCCCTTTTCACTTTGTGTGTCTTTTCTCACTACATATATTTTTCAGCCTGAGAACTGCCAGACGTCACTCTCAGTTAGAAACCACCTCATAGAGGTTACTCTACCATTTTCAGATAAAATGGAAAGATAGTTCTTTCCATGATAGTTGTTAATACTCTTAAGCTTTTTAAGCTTTTTTGGGCAACAACAGTAAATTCATATGTTTGCATAGTGCCTCTGGCAACTACTATATTATACTGAATAAAAATGACGGAGAGAGGACTTCTGCTGAAAAACACTGCCTTCACCATGCTGCCTGCTCTCCATTTTTTTCAGTATTTACCATAATAAAACCACCTTAGAGTGGGCACTGTGTCAGAACTCGAAGGGATAATGATGATATGCCTATGAACGAGGAGTATTTTGCTGAGAGCCAAACCCCTTTCCAAGTTGGTACTAAGTGAATCTTGAGTAGAAATTCTCATATAATTTTTATGACTGAGGAGGAGCGCTATCCCAGTAACTCTTGACTTTAACATTACAATTTGAAATTCAGTTATTGCACATTTTAATATACAAAACAGTTTCCATGGAAATACAAAATAGAATTGTTGGCCCATTTGAAACAAGCAGATGGTGAATGAAGGGGGAAGGATGGAGGCAGAGGCACTCATGTGGAATTTCTTCATTTTTTACCAGTTCACCAAGAAAATAACTGAAGTCAGCATCAGCATCGCAGCCAACTTTTGTATGAGTTGGCTAGAAGGACATACAACAGTAATACTATTCTGCTGGCTTGTCTTGTACGTATAGTAAATAATATGTTATATTTTCATCTAAACATTCTAAACCCTTTAAAAAAAAGTCATAAGAGAGCATATACAGAAACACAGGATGTTTTCTCACAGTCATGTTGTTCTTACAGACAGACATGTGACAATATCTCACAATGAATTATTTATATTTTGAAAGTAACCTCTGTCTCAATTTCCTCAAATGATTAACTATTTTAGAATTGTATAATATCTCAAGTTGAAAGGGACCCATACGGATCATCAAGTCCAATTTCCTGCTCCTTGCAGGACTACCTGAAACTAAACCATATGACTAAGAGTGTTGTCCAGACGCTCCTTGAACTCTGCGAAGCCTGGTGCCATGACCACTTCCCTGGGGAGCCTGTTCCAGTGACTGACCACCCTCTCAGTGAAGAACCTTTTCCCAATACCCAATCTGAGCTTCCCCTGATGCAGCTTCATTCCATTTCCTCATGTCCGGCACCTCCCCCTCTGCTGCCCCCCCATGAGGAAGTCGTAGACTGCTGTGATGTCACCCCTCAGCCTTCTCTTCTCCGACCTGAACAAACCAAGTGACCTCAGCCACTCCTTGTAAATCTTGCCCTTGAAGTCTTTCACCATTGTTGTCGCCCTCCTCCTCTGGACACACTCTTATAGTTTGATGTCCTTCTTATATTGAGGTGCCCAAAACTGCACACAGTACTCAAGGTGGGGCCACACCAGTGCAGTGCAGAGTGGCACAATGAGCTCCCTTGACCAGCTAGCTATGCTGTGATTGATGCACCCCAGGACACGGTTGGTCCTTTCGGCTAGCAGGGCACACTGTCGGCTCATATTCAACTTGCCATCAACTCAGACCCCCAGATCTCTTTCCACAGGGCTGGTCCAGCCTCATGTCCCCCAATTTGTATATCTAACCAGGATTGCCCCATCCCAGGTAGAGAATCCTGCACTTGCTGTTGTTAAATTCCATATGTTTGGTGATTGCCCAGCTCTCTAGTCTATCCAGATCTCTCTGTATGGCCTCTATACCCTTGAGGGAGTCCATAGCTCCTCCTAGTTTAGTATTATCAGCAAACTTACATAATGTACATTCGATTCCTGCATCCAGATCATTTATAAAAAGATTACAGAGCACTGGCCCTAAAATTGAACCCTGAAATTTTGATTAATGTCTTGGTTCATCTTTTATCTGTGGTTATATATATTTACAATTCGACCGAAATCAGAAAATTCAAATCATATTTTGCCTTTTCTACAACTGGAAACACATGCAATTGTTTCTGCTATAAATACTTCTGCGTGCTTTGAAAGTAGCATTTCTGCCACCTCTGAATGAACTTGAGTGATGCATCAATGTTAATAAAGGTTTGTGAGTGTGGCTCTCATGATTCAGGACTCAGCCTACATTGGTGACCAGTTTTTATTTTCTCTTTTTTGCCAGAAAGCACACTTGCTGCCAGAGCATCCCATTGATGTCTCTCCTTCCCTCTGAGCCACAATCCTCCCCCTGTACTGGGAAAGGGGTGTTCAGTATCCTAATACCCCAAACAGATTTAACGATCTCTTTCCTCCAGCATCTTCACCAGTAACTTCATTTCAGTATTCACCGAAAATGACCACAACAGATCATGAATGTGCTGAGCAAATTAATTTCAAAATCTAAACAAAGCCTTGATGCTGTTATCATTATTTAGCATTTAACAACAGTGGTACAGGTTTGATGGCAATACTAAATTGTTGGAAGAGCCATTATAAACTCCAGCAAGACATATTAGCTCAAGTATGGGGTAGTGAGAAGTGATGTAGCTAGAACAAATATAGTAAGTGGTAAGTAACAAAAGATGTTATTAATGTGTCTAGATCTGACGCAGGAATGTAGAAGAAGAACTAAAGCACTGAGGTAGGGTCAAGGCCACCATGCTTTCACAAGAATCTGGGAAAAGCAGTGAGTTCAAAAGATTCCTCAATACAAATCTTTCTGATTTTGTTCCCTCATCATATTTGCTTTTTGCTACCTGTGACTCTCAGTTGCCTGAATGGTTTTGCAGTATCTAACATGTTAAGGTGTTGCCTTCAAGTTTTATTAATGCTTTCCAATCATTTTCTAGTTTCCTGATGAATTAGCCTGTCAAAAACACTTTTAACAGATAATATAATAATTGAGCATTGAACATCTGTTCGAATTTGTTGTGGATAAATACTGAATTGGAAAGCCACAAAAATATAATTTATTATTGCTAGTAGATGCTTTTTTTTGCAGTAAATAATTGCTACCTGGGAAATTAATTTACTTTTCTATTACTAAAAACTGACAGAGAATAATACAAAAAGTATGGACTCCTCAATTCTGTAAAATCCTTGGCATGAAGAGATGGAATAAGTTTTTTGGTTTTGCCTATTTAATTTCGCTTGCCATTTTTGAGTGAGATTTTGGGGGAAATCCATTTTACATCAATATTTTTCAAGCCAACATTTTGACAATTTTTCTACCTTGGGTAGATATGGGATTTGGTGCATAAATTCATCCTATTCTTTACAGAATTAGTCTTTTTTAGGTATACAAACTGAATAATTTCATATATTCTATATTTCGATATGATGTGTATGTGTCTGAAGTCTTGTTTTCTACAGATTGATTTACTCAGATTTTGCAACACCTCATAATCTAGAAATCACAAATTCCACATTTGGAAATGACTTACATTTGTACAACAGAAAGTCTTGCTTTCTGAATAGCAGCTTCAGATTAACATTAGACATTGTGAAATCTCTTTCAAAATACATGTTAAATGGTAAAGCTGAGAACATTTATATATAACAGTTTATATAGGGCTGCTAATCTAAATACAAATGCTGTGCTTCAAAAGCTCAGATCAGTTAGAAAAATGTTCTCTCTAAAGAATTTGAAAATTAAAATGCCTGCATGTTGAAACACATCTTAATTTAAAATGCTTAAAAATAAGTAGCAATCATCTTATTTTTCTGTGTGATACAATTATGGAATAACAAGGAGGAACATTTTTGAAGTATATTTAACAAGTAGCTTGTTTCAGCCTGGATATTAGCTTGATTTACCATCTGCAGAATTACCAATAACATGATGCATTTATTACCCGTAAAAGCTATTAGCAGGTCATTTTGTTCAGTTCATCATATGTGTCTTGAGACACAATCTGGCGTCTAACAGATTTTCATACATTGATGTCACAGAGAATCAGACTGTTCTTTAATTGATTGTTTCTTGCTAGACTACTTTGATTAAAACAGGTTGTGCTATTTGCTTTTAGTTCTACATTTCTCTACTTTAAATGCATGCCCAGGAAAGGCAGAAATTATTCTCATTTCCCTGGATTTGTCTAATTCAATGTGTATGTGATAATCCTTGTAATCAAGCTGTTTAAAAACCGTTCCAGTTATTCTAAACCCATTACTCCCTTCCCAATTAATACAATCTACACAATGTTTTAAAAGCTATTCATCTTTCCAGGCCAAGTTGTTAGAGGATTGTTAGATCTTAAGCCTTGGAGACATGAGTGCATACAGAGGAATGGCATCTGAAGAAAGTGTTTTTCCTTTAATTTACTGAGGGCAGGCTCATAAGCTGGGCTCTAGCAGTAGGAAAAGAGGTAACTGTTCTATATAACAGGAAACAGCAGAACATCTGTGGACATTTTGCTTGGTGCTTCATTTGAAAGTATAGTCTCACCTGGCCCCCAAAGGCCAGTTCTATGCTCTGTGGGGAATAGAATACCAATTATATGGTTTATACTTTTGTTTCTTCAGGAATCAGCAATTTGAAATAAAAATGAAAGAAAAAGAAAATAAAATAGTGCTACGTTTAAGTTTAGTAGGTGCAAAATTCTACCCCAAATGTTATGGTTAACAGAATTCAAGATACTCTTTGAGCTGTGGTAGAGGCATTTTTGTTTCTTTCTCTTTTTCATTTGGTGCTAAGACTCTCAGCTGATTTAAATTGGTATAATTACCTAGCAATTAACAGACTTATGTCATCCTACATTGTCTAAGGATTTAATTTTTTTCATATTAAACTCTATTATCTATTTATGCTAATGATATATAAAAAATTCACCCCATGCAAAAACACCATTCATGGCCAAGGTAAGGCTAAAGTGGTGCATAAAACTTACGCATTGTCCTTTTGCCCTGAAATGCAGTTTATCCTGCATGGCTTTTTTTCATGCTGCACCACTTTTGTTGTCTAGAATTATTATGCATGTTTGTACCCAATATGAATTGGCTACAGATGCAAAGAGTACACCCACCTGCAGAAGGGTGGATCACCCGTAAAACTAAGCTCCTGAAGACAGTGATTTTTCATTCTTGCTTATGCAGTTTATACGTTCCTTTGAATATGATGAATACAGAAAAACATGGAAAAAATATTTCTTGGACATCTTTTGTATTACTGAAATTATTGAATGTAATGTAAAGTGGGTTTTTCTACGTTGGTTATTACATACTACATATAATAATCTGACTCCAGAGACAGACACTGCACTATTTATGGCTATGTGATAGGAAACACCTAAAAAGAGAAGAACTGAAAGACAATCAAAATGAGAGAGGGAGGAGTGAAACTTGCATCGTGATGAGCTGCACTTTCCCCCATCACAGGTACAAGGTCAATAATCTCTTTCCCTAAAGCTTCAATTCCTGTTCCTAAGTAAAGTTATAGTAATACTAGGAGAACTCTCTAAGACTTTTTTATCATGATTGTATGAACACAAAGGTACCACAAAAGCCTAGTGCTACATCTGCTAGCTAATCCTTTTGCATTTCCAGATTTACTGCATACATATGTAAATAGAAGACACCACGGTTGGTAAGAGACTGCATTAAACTTTAGAAGTATCTTAGTCTCTAGTTAAAGAGAATGGAAATTAGGCACATGAGAAGGAAAAAATCAATTCAGAAAACATAAATGTCTGTCAAGGCCCTTAAATCATCCTACTTTCTCTACCCAGGATTACACTGGACAACTGTATCTGTACAACCAAGCTAGCATCTCTGTTGGCTTTCAAATAAAAGGTACGTGCATTCTGTGGCTTAGCATTTCTGTCCTGGTAATGACAGCAGAGTCTAGGGTTCAGCTGTTTCAGGGGTCCTCGACTTCCCCCAGTTCTGTGATGGAAATATTCTGAAAAGATGACACCCTTCAAACTTACAGCTGTTGCCAGAACAACACGCAGAGCTCACCAATGGTTAGTTCCTTGTAAGCGAGGAAAAAGAAGCTCTTTCAAGTATACTCGATTCCGTACCAACCTTTTAGAGGTTACTTGAAGGAAAACTTACATAACTAACATGTTCAATGCAGGCACGTAACAATACCTTTTAGAAAAGGGCTTGGAAAACACCATTGGAATGAGTCAGGAAGACTGAGCACCAGTGATTTGCAGCAACAGGACAGGGAGTAATGGCAGGGGGAGCCAACAAGCAGAAAAAAGTGAGAGCGACAAATGGCATAAGATCAGCTGAGGAAGGAGAAGAAGGAGACACTTTTAAATGCAGGATGAGAGTAACAAAGAAAGAATACAAAAAGGTCAGAGGGATGTATGGATAGGACCCAAAGTGAAAGAACTGCATACAAAAGGGGGCGGATGAAGTAGAAAAGCAGTCAGCACGGGGCAGAGAAAATTCAGTCAAACCTGTCATTGCTTTTCCAAATGTTGAAGATCCCTGCTTTGCCAAATTCCTAGATACTTCTCTCCAGAAGTCCCCCTAGAGTAGTCACCTGAAGGAGAGGGAGAGCTATCTCCTAGGTCCTCAATAGTTGCTCGTCTCTGTTTCCAGAATGATGATTTGCTTCGATGACGTCTTACTCATTATCCCACCCCACATAAAGACTTTTATTTTGACTGCTTGGGTGCCTTCTCCTCATCACTGGAGAATCCTAACTTCCTCAACCCACTTTCCTCTTTTGTACCTTAGCCAATGGGGAAAGTTAATGGAGTAGAACACAAATACAGCCACGTTGTTGCACCTTGAATAATAATAATAAAAAAAAATAATCCAGTTCCCATGACTATTCTGATTACCTTTACAAACTGATAGGTGGGCCTCTTGGAGTGAAATATTCCTGTACAGTCCAAAGCTTTTTACACCTGATTTCTGCAAATATCTACATCTTCTGTCACGTACAGGGATGGATCTCACATTACTCTATCCTAGAACTGCACTTGGTCAAGAGATGGCATATAAAGTCCACGTGATGCCCTCTTTATTGAAAAACATTTTACTTCTATTTAAGATGCATTAAGAGGTGGCACAGTGTTCTTGCACTCTTTTTTTTTTCTCTCTCTCCCTCCCCCTACATTTTTCTTCTGCTTTTCTTGCATCTGCTTTATAACGTGATATTTCTCCCTGTGAATGGTTCTGAATAAGACTGGCAATGGCAACCCTCTACACTGCACAGCAAAGAAAAAAAATTCAAATAATTATCAATGCTTATAGACATACACTTTAGTTCTTCATTTCAGTTACAAATCCATTTAAATCTCTAGAAGGGGAAAATACTAGTCTTTTATTACCTCAGTGTTAAAAAATAAGAACAGCTAAATAAGTGAAACGTTATATTTGTAGGGTGTCTCTAAGCCTATCAAAAGACCAAAAATATTTTACAGCCTGTAGAGGATTAGAAAATAACTTCACTAATTAATGACATGCAACCACCTCTGGTGAAGACCTTGTCAGTCGTTCCAGGTGGACATACATCATGGCAATTCTTTTTTGTAGGTGGTGGTGGGGAATATTATAAGTAACAAATCTTCCTGAAACTACAGAGAAAACACAGATACACAGATAATAATTACAAAAGTATGGAAAACTACAAGGACACAAAAAAGCAATGACACACTTCTAGCAAAAAGTGCTACGAGCCTTCAGCAACCACAAACTGCCGGACCTCACTCTTGCTTCTGAGTTAAAACGTGAACCTTGGGAACAGACTTGCTGAGATTTTAACTCGGCACATACTCAGAGGAAAGAGTGCCACCTACTGAGAGCAGACATTGAAACATGGCTTATTCTTCCTGACTTAACACGTTCTCCGTTTTCTTCCTAACTGGCAAAAAGCCAAGTGTATGTTTTAATATTCCAGTCTAGATGTATTTGTACATTTTGTGGAATCAAAATTAAAAAAATAAACCCCATACGGAGTATAACAAATTCAGATTCAAAGACCCCACGAGTCAACATGATTTTGGAGAACTGGGTTAATCGCAACGGAGGACACGTCGTTTCTGTGGGGTTTAGTCTCCTGGCCAGCAGTAGGCCATAAACTAAGAGGCAGTGGATGAGTTAATCTACAGCACGAAAACAGAGGAGGAGGGAAGGAATTACCAACACCTAACATTTTTGAGGAAAAGGAACTAAAACAACGTAGCAAAATACGTATTTCATCACTTTCTGAAGATATTTATAGCGTGAGCAGTGGTCTTTCTATCCAAGAGTATGAACAGGTCATTGCTGAGCTTGTTTTTGCAATTGTAGTCCCTGTTGACTTTCCCCAGTTTTACATATCATTGCATCACCATTGGCAAAACTGACACATGAGCGGGATGTTTTATATGGGATTAAGCGGCACAGAAATAATGGCGTAGAGTAGATGGCCCATACTAACAACTGCTGGCAGTGTGCTCGACTGCACTCAACAGTATTATGTGGTTCATGCGTACAGATCACCTGCTTCTGCTACTTTTTAAAAATATTATGCTATTGCAAGACAAAAAAATATTGTTTCAGGCATACGAAATATTTATGGGACAATCTAGCATCACTGCAAAGAGCAGGATAGGGTAGAAAGGAAAAGCACAGGGGAGAGAACGATTTCGGAAGAAGAATGCACTGGTGATAAGAGGCGTAGTGCTGCTTACTTCTGCAAAGCTGCAGCCTTTCTGTGCCCTGCACGCTCGCCGGCAGCAGGTCAAGGGGCAGAGCCTTCACATGCTAACATAAGGAAAATCAATTTCAGTCCTCAGCGGACTCAACTACTGGAACAAAAGGCAACCCAAGCAATTGCTCTATGGCACTTCACATACTTCTGGCATGATGCGGGCAGCCTGCCACTCCCAAACCCCGCGCCGGTTCTAGAGCAGCCTGAGAAAAAATACACACTTCTGGGAAGTTTCTGGCTTCACAGATACACTCAGATACGACTTCCTATTTGAAGCTGTTCAGGAAAAAGTAGTACTGGCTCTCTGGATCTAAACTGATTCTTCAGACAAACACAGCTCTCTATTTCTTTAAGATAGCCATTAAAACACACAGAATGAACGAAGGTTGGATGACTAGTTTGCACAAAGTAAAGCTAACAGAAAGCAAGTGTAAAGCCTAGACTTTATATTTGCATTAAAAAAGCAAGAAAAAAAACCAAGCTCGATTATTTAAAACATTTAAGTACATGCTGCACGAGACCAATCTTTCTGTGTCTCTCTGTCTTTTGGAGGGAAAATTCTCATCAGCCCTCCTGATAGCCACAAAACTGGAAAGGACTCCCTCTTTTCAATTATTACTTCTTCAGCTCTGGCAATCAGTGGGCCCAAGATAAAAGCAGAATTTAGAAGGGTGAAAAAAGCAGGGCGGGGAGAAGAAGAATATTTCTTGTCCTGGAGAATTTACAAGCAGATATCGCATTGATTTTCTAGCTTTCCTAAAACAACTTTAACTTACCTTGAACTCTAAGATAATTTGCGCATGGGTTGTTATGAAAATGTTCTTGGCCCTCCTCCCATGTTAGAGAAACTCGTCAAGGATAATTCACCCAGTATTATCCACGTAAATCAACAAAGTTCAAGATCCAGTCATGAGACCACGCAGACCGAATTACCAGGCAAACTTTCTGGGTTGGTACTAAGAATCGCTGCTTGCTGTTTGAACTTGCACGCCATAGACCTGTCTCTTAGGCTGCACTCTTTGATGGGAAAGGTAACGCCACGCTGAGTGCTCCTCGCTGGATCGGCGGCCACGGCCTGAGGGTACAAGGCTGGCATGGGCACGGGGAGCCAGCCTGAGTGGCGGCTCCGCACTACGTCAGCGACACTGTCTGCGGTCCCGCTGAAAAACTGACCCGTCCTTCTTCATAACACGCGATGCGGTATTGGCATGAGATATGGTACGGCTGTGTTTATGTACATAAAGAAACTAGATAATGACTCCTAATGATAACACAGGAAGTCTGAATTATTTTGGAGGACCAGTGTTAAATGCAAGCTGCTTGTTTACTGTCATAATTAAGAAATGTATTCGAACACCCAGCTAGCACCACGTACTGCTAGAGGTCTATAGCTCATCTAGAGAAGAAAACATCACACTTCTTTTTAACTTTACCAGCTTCAGCAGAAGAGTGTTTAATCTCTGAAAATTTCAAGCTATCTGCTTCAAAATGCCAGAGATCTGTATTTACTTTTCCTCATGCACAGTGGTCCTACTATATCCAGCAGGACCTGCCAGACACTGTCTACTAGTTCACTAACAAGGCCCTCCATGGGGTAGGAAAGTCTGCGATGACTCTCATCAAATCAGGGTGACAGACTAATCACACCGGGAATGCCGTGTATGAGAGCGCAGAAATGGGGGGAATATCCCCCGCATGTGTTTTGCCTCCATTACAGCAGTTTAAAGGAAATGCTGTGTCAGTGTTTTTGATGCATCCAGGGACTGAATGTAAACAACATGGTACAACTCTAGAAACTGCCACCATAAAATATTTTAAGAGGCAGAGTAGAGTAAAATAAAATAAAAATGTCTTTTTATGTGATATCTCGGAGTAATTCAGGATTTATGGTACCTTAACCTTTAGAATCCAAAATATTAAGCTATGTTTCTTAGAGATAATAACTCGGTTGTCCCTCACTTATGTGTCTTAGATAAAAGCCTACTGCCACAGAATCCATGAATGCTCAAATACCCTTGCGGGCCTTTAGTAGTAAATCTTATGGAATAGCTTATGGCCAATGTAATGGCCCACAGTAGCCTGCGAATATCATGAATTCTAATAATACTTACATCAGTAGAAACATGAAGTAATGTCTCCATTGTAATTAAATGATGTATTTAGAGCAGTGCACTAAATGGTCCCCTAGTGTGTTGGTGATATATTCTAATAGTCTTCTCTTTACAGCCCCACACGGTAATATTCATGCTTTATTCTGGAGGGCTTTGCTTCTTACCGAACATTTGAATTGCAACATTAAGTGGTAAAGTGGATTACAGCAGACCCCCATGAATATGGATTCAGATCAAGAATCTAAGTGCTTAAAAAAATAAAATGTTACTATTTAAACAGAATGATTACCAAAACATTTTGATATGGAGGCATGTCATGTGTTCTTTCTTTTTTTTTTTTTTTTTCCACACACATGCTGGACCCAGCTCAAATTTGCTGCAATTAAATACTGAACGGGGGAGACATCCAAGTTTAATTCACCTAAATAATTTGCACTGCAGTTATGGAATTTAATTTTGGTTATTTAGGGCATAAATTCATTTTAATAATTATGTTACTACTGCATTTAAAATGTAATTCTGAAAAGATTCAGACTACAGTATATTGTCAGCTCATAAGACTGCTGCTGATCGTAAATGTTTCATATTTATAAAAGGAGTATCTGCTGCTTCAGAAAGAGAAAATAATCTCTTTTCTGCTGATTAGGTAGCACCAAAAATGTTCATTTATGTATTTCTACTCTTTATTTTCCCAGTAAATCAGCCAATAATATAACAGCTGGAGGTACTAAGGGCCTGAGGCAAAGCTAAGGGCACTTCAATATACCCAGGCATGGCCAGAAATTGTGGAATATTAGGAAGCATATTACAGTATATGTAAAACTATAGCTGACAGCTCATTATGAAGTAATGTTTTATATTATTTTTAAAGAAAAGCTGATTTTAGCATTTGAAAAAAGTCTGAATAAAACCATCTATATCAATAAGAAGTTTTATTAAAAGGTTCCATTCATTCACTGTATCTCAGCTTTTCCAATAATTGCTTGTGAAATACTGTTTCCTTGTGGCACTCATACTAAACAAGCAACATTTTCAGAACACTGCTTAAAATAAATTCTCTAGGAATTCATGCATGACATATAGATTTTCATCTGATTAAGCATTAGTTACCCATGCACAGCGTTGCTTGTCTTTATTTAAGTCTGCCAATATTTTTGTTATGTAGTGCTTTCTGGAATAACCAATATGCATGTAGGAAAACTCCAGAGTTATTTTTTTGTTGTTTTGGTTTGGGTTTTTTTTATTTGTTTGTCTGCTTCAGGGCCAGTAACTAAATCAGCAGTGTAGTTTTCATGGCCACCCAGTTTCAGAAATGAAGGAGCTCTGTAGTTAGAGGGACCTACAGAAGGCCATGTACTTAGCATGGAGAAGAGTCATTCAGTTGACAATGTGCCTACGTTGCCTGGCCATTTGCACAACTTATTTGGCTAGAGCTTTCCTTAGTTGGTATATTCATGGGCACCTTCACTTCAGATTTTGGAAAGACCAGTTTGACCTTAAACTTCCAGAAACAGATCATCCAAATCTAGACTTAGACACTTTAGGGCTAGCTGCTGAATGAAGCAACTGTTGTACATCAAAAATACTTTAACCTTTAGAAAATAATAGTTTCCAAAGGGCATACATTCAGAACAGCTGTAATCCTTCCTGCTCTAGCCCTAAATTTTACATATTCCTAGAAGTGATCATTTTTAAGGTTTAAAAGTGTTCTGTTCACATTTCTCTAATTTCCAGGTGCCTATGTCCTGGCACTTTCTGCTTAAAGTAGAGATGCCAAGAGAAGGTGTTCTGACAGTGTTCCTAGATGACTCCTGAGCTGCTGACAGCAGGAGGTTTTTGCTAAAAAAAGTAGATCTTGTGAAAATATTTTTTTTTTCCTATGAACCATTCAATTTTGCAGCCATAAAAGGTCTGGAGAAGATATAAAACATATCTTGTTAATGCAGATTATCGTGAACATCTGCACTTTGTGAACAGCTGCACTTAACTCTTCCAGTTTCAGATCTTGGTCAGTGGCGTGCTGGAGCCCACACAAAGTCAGGCAGGGAAGGAGTAAATTTAACACAAAGGCAGACAAAGTGGACGATGTGTCCTGCTCTGAGGAGCCTGCCTAAAGGCCAGATTGAGAGAGCGTTTGTTTTTTGGTCTACCAGAGCCCCAGGTACTTCACATCCACGACCAGGAAAATCCCCAGTCACAAGTGGGAGGCTCAGGAAAGGAAGTATTGATTCTGGACATATTTTTATTTTGTTAGAGTACTCCAAAGAAGGCAGACTAGAGAAAGATCACTTTGATCAAAGAAGATAATTGTCGTCTTGGATATTACCCCAAGGAGGGTGATTCAATCTGGCTGCAAACCAAACAATGAGTATTTAAAACCCTTTGGCCTGAGACACTCTATGTAAAGAGACTGAGAACAAATCTTTAGGATGAACTGGAGGCCATGGTCTGGGTAACAAACTCACAGGAAAGGTCTAAATATCACATCAAAGATCAAAAATCTTTCAAGCTCCACAATCAGGATTTCTGGCAGAAGATGAATCTGACCTTCAGCCAGATTATATTGGGCAGAAGCCCCAGTTTTCCCTGTCTCCTGAGTATTTAGGAAACAAATTCACTATATCTAGACATTGAATACCCCCAACAATATTCATTGGGTTATTGTAATTAGGTGCTGCCAAAGGGAAGTTCATTTGTCTAGGAGATAAGGTATTTTATGGGGTTAGTCCAAGGCAGTGAAATTACATGTTAAATATATTCAAAAATACCTCATGCTTTCCCATATTGCCTTCAAAATTAAAAGTATACACATACCATCAATTTAATATAATAATAAAATTTAAGTAGTTGATATTAAAATATAACAAAGGTAAACATAAAAAATCATCACATTTTACTAATTTTTAGTTGCCTTTTGAATGAGAGATGAGAAGAAGTAGTACCACCATAACTCTGCCACAGTAAATAAGGAGGAAACAATTATCCTAGTTTTATCAGAACACAAAAAAATACTAATAGTCATTAGATGCTTTTCAAGCCCTATCTGGTCAGTCAATCACAGGTCCTGTTTAGATCTTAGCAACAGAGAAGGAAACAAATGAATTACTGCTTCTTGTGTTTGTCAATAGGTTAGCACAATGAAAAGTTACGTCCTTGATCTCCATGTAATATTTAAAGGCATTCTTTAAAAGCATTTTTCTAGATCATATTCCCACATTTGCACAGTTCAGATAGTTCAATTTCTGACACTTCTGAGAAAAATAAAAACTATTACAAGCCAGAAGACTGTGTACAATTGTAAAAACAGGATAAGAAAAAGCAAACTAGTCTTGAAGGAATAGCAAGTTCAATTACCAGCTGAACTGACATCTTAGTACAGAAGAACTACTGTGATAAAACAGCTAGAAAATTCCCACCTAAAGCCATAAAAAGTCTCTTTAATTTCAAACTCTGTTTTGAGAAATTGTATAATGCCGTAATCTTTTAGGCATTATATGTGAAACACAGCTGTGCCTTCAAGCTTAGGAATCAACCCTTTAAGTCTGTGCACTATAACTGTTACACCCAAAATACATGCTTTATCTTCCGGAAACGTTCTGAGATGCTTTACTAGAACAGCAACTAACACATTCTGGCTGGGATTGACATTTACTTACTTTTTATACTGACAATATTATTCTAAACTTTGTTGCCAGTGCCACTGATTCCGAGCTCAGTGGGTAATGCATGCAAAGCAATAAATGCTACCAGTGATGTTTCTTCCCCACCATGCGATGACAGAGTTATCGCAAAGCAGAACTACTCCTGAATTACAAAAGCTTGACCTACTCGATAATCCCACAGATGACAGCTGGAAGGAGTTTAGCAATCTGAGGTGGGAAGACAGCAAAGCTGTGGAGATCTTGGTAGCAAAGGGCAGGAGTGGATGGGGAGTGTCGAGGCCAGTGGTTATGGGAGTGAATCTGAAGCCCACCTCATGGAAGCTCTGCAGTTCTACGGTACCGAGTTCAAAAGGCTGCTAAAACGCAGTTTTTTAAAATTCTTTTTCAAGATGGAAAGTTTCTGTCTGTTAAGATGAAACTGGTTTGCACCCAATTTTTGTCAGATTTTCTACTTTAAAAATTATTACTTTATGTCTTTATATTCTGACCGACACCAAGTATGGGTTCCAAATGGCTATTAATACCTAATTCATCTGAGTATAGATATTAGGAATAATATTAAGTCACACATTGACATGTCGTACTTTAGAACAGTAAATAATAAGTGGCCAGCCATGTATTGAAATGTCTGCTTAGCCTTGTGAACCCTGTGGATAGTAATATATGAGGATTTAAAGAAGTCATATTTAAACTATACTAGGATTCTTCAAAAACACATTACCATTAGTTAGTTATTATTTTGTAATTAGCTATATTCATCACAACGCTTCATAGAGGTAGCCAACGATCAGCAAGACCATTTATACTCACATGGAAGCAGAAGTGGTGTTTTGTAAATCTAAAGACACTGACTGTGAATTAATGACACAGGAAGAAAATGATCTCCAGTACCCTGGTTCCCAGTTCTTATGCCCTATCTAACCAAATACTTATATTTGTATAACTTTATTTAACTTTTATGTATTTATATTTTTATATTTATAACTTACGGCCTAACCAAAAGTTTAACTTACTGTTTTCCTCCTGAAGAAGCTTTTGTTAGTACATGCTAATTAACGAAAATGTCCAAAGGTGAAAACATTAACAGAACAAAGGAAAAGCAAGGAGAAGTGTCTCTAGCTGCTACAGCTTTTGGCCATGGGCACTGCTGCCTCTGAGAACGTCTCTGGAGGTACATAAAAGACAAAAATGGTACAATAGTTTAGAAAAAGGCACTGTCTGTCACTGCTTGAAGATGTACAGAATCCAAGCAATGGCTTTTTCACATTTTTGGGTAAATCCTAGGCTCAGCTCAAGGGTTATGCTCAGATCCAACATTCATCTACCCTGTGAACTCTCAGGATGATCGTTTTTATGAGGACAGGAAGCCTTCTCCAGTCAGAGGACCACCTTCCCAGCCTGCATGTCTACACTCCTCCATATCATTTCCCCCTTTTAAGCCTCGGTCATGTATAATAATGTTGGGCCTAGGACACAGCAAAATTTAGTAAATGATCAAGGTACAGATAGAGATTAAGATGAATGTATTAAATGCAAAATGCTTGTCATTTCTCATTGGTTATAATTTTTCCTGGAACTGCTCTTGGGGCAGCCAAACTGTGTAGAGGCCCTCATCAAAGTAAACTATTAGTACATCATCCAGCTTTTTGTTTCTGACCATTGTGTGTCATAATGCTTGTGCATACCGCCCCTGCACCATGAAAAGGAGATGTTTTCACTTCTGTTTTCACACATGCTCCTATTTTTCATACCTTTTGGTTTTTTGAAGCATGCCTCAAAAATCTTCCAAGCAGAAAAACAACAGTAATAGCCAAAAGTAATGAGAAAAAGATAAGAAAGGTGATTTACTTATCTCAGTTTCTCCTGTTGTCCTGAAACCTCAAAAGCTGTTCTATTTTTAATTTGCAAGGTTTTGTGTACATATTAATACTAATTAACAAATTAGTAGTACCACATTGTCTGCAGAACAAACAAATAAAAATACAGACTGGAAAATAAAACCAAGCCCAAATTTTATCCTTATTCATTGAAAAAACTTAATCTTCATGGCCTGATTTCTGCCAAGGGAATCACATTTGTCAATCCAAGGAGTCACTTGCTCTACCAAAAATTATTTATATTTTCATTATTGCTTTTTGGAGCTTAATACAAAGACATTTCATAATACAAAAAGTTAAATACCTTGTAAAGGATTCTAAAATGATGGAGAGCAATACCCAGTGAATCAGGAAAGCCTTTCAAATGCAACACCAAAAAAAAAGTAGAGGCTCCATGTTAGATTTATCAGCTAAGTGGCATATCTAAACAAAGCCAGGAATGAGATTTGCTTTTAGTTCCTCTATAAATTCTTACATCATCACTACACATATTCTACATTTTTTTTAAGTAAGCACTGCCTAAGAAAAGATACTGAGGAGGACCATTTACTAGGCTTATGTGCTATTCTGTTTTTCATGTCTAAACTAAGATACAGGCCCTGATTTAGCTTACAAGTAGAAAAGGAAAATAAAATGTTGTTATCACATTCTATAAGCTTTTAGACTTTTACTGACATGAAAAACAACACCAATTACGTTTATCGAAGTTTTTCTTGAGATGTCCCAGACTGGAATACAGGTGATGTTAAGAGTCAGAGTTGTGATGCATTGGTGGAATTTGAAGAGCAAAATTGCGGTATCTAATTGTGCTATGTGTGGTGGCTCTAACCAGTCCTATTAAATATTTTCTTTGATAAGCATCACAGTCACATAAAATCATGTGTGTTATGTGTGTATAGGTGATTATATACATGCGTATATAGGTCATGTCACAATTTATCAGATGTAGTGTTTCCAAACTCACACTTTCTTTACAAATATTTACAATGTTAGAGAAAGGTTGACCCAGTTCAGAAACATGTGGGCATGGGGGATACCCACATAATTACTAGTGTGTATTCTGCTACATGTCGATAATGGGTCAAGTAGTTCAGACATGCGATTATGGCTTTGTGTCTCCTGTATATTTATCCCATGGTTCCCTTGTGCATCTGTTATTTATTTAAGCATTTTTTTACTGTTATCTTTAGAGATATTTATGCTGGTGAGCATCATTTCCATTAAAGACCATACAGAGGAAAAATTAATGTAGCAAGAAATACTGGCACATTAGGTAGTGCAACAAGGGACTGAAGCACATTTCATCAAGAGTAAAGTGTTGAGCGTTGTATAAGGTATAAAAATAGAATGAGCTGGTAAGCCTGACTTTCTCATACTGTGTATTTCAATAAGCACTTCGTATGTATACTCCATTAGGATGTAAGAGCCTAACACTGAATTGAAGTAGCTAAGCCAATTCATTTTTTCAATAACAAGGCAATTATTTCATGGCAAATGACTACAGATTTAAAGCATGAACTGATAACTAGATATATATATACAAATATACTAAAATCTAAATGAGGCTAGCTTTAAAATGATCTGTTATAATAAAATATTATGTATATTTGGATGAGCACTGAGTAAGAGGCAAGGTCTCTCAAGTGCAGAGATCTTTGTCTTTGAAGTAAGAAGTTCAGCAATGCATCTAAATACAATCATTGCAAAGCTTCATATACACTTTTAAAATTACTTTTGTTTTCATTTTTAAATATCTATTTTGTAGCTAATTTAATAAAGTAGTTGAAATTTAGGGTATAAAACTCAGCATTGCTTAGTGTAGGATGAGGGGGCAGTTAAAGGTCATTTCATTAGAGGTGAAAGACAGAAAAAAATTGCAGAAAAAGTATGTTGAAAATCTTTTTTCTGCCGTTTCAATTTCAATCTGACAGGGACTTGGCAGCTAACAGCAAAATCTGGGAAAGCCATGAACAAGGTTCAAAGCTGCTTTTTAAATGATAGCAAGCAGAAAAAAGAAACGTGGAAAATAGACTCTTACTCTTTTTTCCCCCCCTGTACTAGATTAGGACAAACATGGCATACCAGGGAAGGTTTTGAAAACTGAGCAGTCCTGCACATACCATTGATCAATACTTTAAAAAGTATTGTTTTCCTGAAAGAAACAAATGATACTATTAGATATAAACAAACATTGTTTACCTATCCAACAGTGAGAAAATGGGAATGTCTTTAAGTACTTTTGAACATATAGACACTCACATACACAGAGACGTGTCACAGAATAGACCGGTGCAGATTAAGCTGGTGACCAGCAGAACTATGAATCAACACATTCCACAGCAGAAAATAAACAAGCAAATAACAAAAGGAAATGTGTCACAAGCCCTACTTCAAATTGACTACTTTGTTTTAATTTGTTAATGGTTCATAATGTACTGGAAATGCACCGTAAAGCATTAATATTTCATTAAATAATTTTCTTTTAGTAGCACAAAACCTCTCAATGGCAGCGTCCTTGGCTTGGAGCAGGGGAAAGCTGCTGACATACCAGCAAGTCCCCAGCATTTTCTTGGAAGTATTTCAGCCTCTACCTCTAGAAAAAAACATTTTGAACCTTACGCATTCACACAGTTCTGTCCCTTTTAAATTTGTCTGCATAGCTACTATCTCAGTCAGATGTATTTGTTTCTCCTTAGAGACTTATTCATATAACAAAGATTACAGCAGCTCCTCAGCTTTAGCATAGCTCTTCAAGTTCTATGGCCCTGTCCAGACAGAGCAGATAAATAGAGGAGGCCAAACTGCGGGGTCAGTTAAGTGGGTGATGAAGAGGGACAGTGGTTTGATGGGGGTAAGTACTCGATTGCAGTCATTTTAGACGTTGATCATTAATTAAGTTCCAAATGTGTTCAATAACTCAGCTATTCCTCAGTTTATTTTTTTATTGTAAAGGCAGATGAGGTCTTCCTATGATGAAAACGATTGAGATCACAACTGTATGCTTTATATATCTCATATTTCAGAAAATTCAAAGTCTGGGAAAACACGGAAGTTCATAACGAAAGAAAGATCTAGCAGGACCAAATTGTAAAACAGGCTTTCGTAAGCCTGGCTCTGAAAGGAATCTTATCTACTATACGCAGAGTATCACAAAAGCATCGGCTGCACTCATCAAGGATAAAAAGGAGTCTGGAATACACAACAGATGCATCCCCAATAAAACCAGTTTGTGAGATGAACAGAAAATGTGTTAGCACTGCAGAACAACAACCTAAAACCACTGCTTACAAAACTTCAGTACTCGGTAATTGCCAAGGACTATCTTTGGGGTATTTTGGACAAATGAAACATTTATCCATAGTTTTGGGATGATTTACAGTGAAAAATAGACTACTTGCAGTAGTCACCAACAGTTAAAATTATTTTGATGTTTATTAAAGGTAACTACAGAAAAATAACAGCTCATTATTTACTTACTAACTCACCTGATAATTTTACATTTTACAACTAAACCTCTTTCCAAAGACAGAAAAAACCCAGAACTTAAGCTACAAACATGAATATTACTAGGTTTTTTTTCTCTTTCTTTCCATAATGGCTGTACCACAAAGCCATTAGTGTATGTCTACCACAGATTCCTGTAGTATTACTCATTTAATAAGAAGGTTCCTTTAATACTGATCTGTATTACTTGCTGAAAGGAGTTCTGCAAAAATGATCTATTTTGTGACGGATAATACCAAAACATTGAAGAAGCCTGAATCAGTTTTCCAGATGGCTCTTGTTTAGCATATCCCCTTTGAAACTACTTCCTACCAGGCAAAGGCAAAACCAGGCAACTTGAAATTCCTCAAAGAGTCAATCTAAAAACCTTTTGACCAGGATCCATCTGCACTAATGTCTTATTAAAAAGGAAACCCAATATTTATATTATTTGCAATTCATAAGAATATTTTGCAAAGCGGATTCTACAGGATACTGCTTGTCTTCAGACCATCTATCTGCCATTCATGGGCTATTGCTGTTCAAAGGCAGCTAGCTGGAGTTGCTGTGAGATGGATGGGGGAGCTGCTAACTAGGGATTTTCAGGGAAGGAGTTCTGTCCCAGCTCCTCATTCACCACCAGCTCTTCGCGTATCCTCACAGGTTTATTTCACATTTGCTATGTCAGAAGAGACCACTGACATTCTGTATAATACAAGTTATCTAATTTCACCCAGTTATGCCTGCACAGTCCTCTAAAAAGTGGCAGGCAACACAATGGCATCCAGACCTTTGTATAGCATCAAGAGAGGAAGGATCTGCCATTTTGCTTTGGAGTTGGTTGCAGTGATTAACCATCAGCAGCATAAAAATGCATGCCTTGTTTCCAGTCTGAATTTATCTGGCTTATTCTTCTTGAACACCAGTTCTTGAGATGTCTTCCTCTGACAGACTGGTGAGTCCTTTGGCACTTGGCACCTCTCACTTTGTAAAGCATGTATACACTTTCAACACAGATTCTTCTCTTGATAAGCCCAAAGTCTTGCAATATACGACATTTTCTCCATCTCCCAAATCATTTCTATGGCCCTTTCTTGAAACTTTTCCAATTTTCAACATCTTTTAAAAAAATGAACAGCAAAGGTAGATACGGCATTCTGACATCCTACTCTCATTTATAATATCCAAAGATTACGCTGGCCCTCATTGCCACAGTATCTATTGGGATCTCATGTTTAATTGCTTGTCCACTGTGACCTTTAAATACTTTCCACTCACCCTTCACCAAAATACAGTTCCTCATGCTGTAATATGAGTTTGTTTCTAGATATATATGATCGTGTATTTGGTTCTACTAAACCATATTTTGTTTGAATAAGTTCAGGTGATAAAACTTATCACAGTTGTATCATTAACGACTTCGTGACAGTTACACATTTTTATGTGTACTAATTTTATATTTATTTCCAGCTCTATAATCTTAACAGTGGAGTAAGGTGTACAAATTCTGAAGAATTCCGCACGAAATATCAGGATTTTTTGTTGAAATTGACAACTGCTGCTATAGTGTTTAAATCTATGTTATCATGCATATGTTATGTTACCTTTCAATTACTCTGGAATTATATAGGTGGAATTACAAATGAAATGTGCTTGTTCATAAAAGAGTTAATGCTAATTTTTTTTAGAAGAATTTCATTAGTTAATCAAGAACTTGCAATTTTTACAGACAGAACAATCTGATAATCAGTCACAGTTTTATAACTAGCTCATTAAAGGCAAGAATATTTTAAACACCAAATGGTATCGTAATAGCAAAAAATGTACATATTCTTCATAGGTGCCAAGAACTTGAGGTAAATTCTAAAGTGCCTCTGACATTTTACTAGCGGTTTGGCTATTATAATTTCTTTAGGCAAAATAAAATCCTGTATTTCACAAAGTTATCAAGAAAATTAATATACATTCACTGATTACAATCAATCCATTTAATTGGAAGATGCCATAAAGGTACTAAAGAATGACAAAAGGTACTAAGATGACAAAGTAGATCTTCAGTTTCTGGCACTCACACATGGTCATAGAGGGGATTCAGTATTACCCAAATTTATTTGGGTCTCTTTGGTCATCCTTTCAATTTCTCTGATTCTTGAACTACCAAGGTCTGAACCAAAAAGAAGTGAAGACAACCTAGGAATATGGCAAAAACAATCCCGTGAATGCTGGTTTCGGTATTTTAGAAACAACCTTCACAAAAAGGTCGTTTGCTTTGTATTTGTCTTGGAAAAATCTTCAGCTATGCTGGAGAAGAACCTAACATTGTTGAGAAAAAATGGAGTGTAAGTATTGATGTAATTTCTGTTGGACTGTAACGGCAAATTAAGAGCAGATACGCAGGGAATTATTAAAAGTGCAGAAGCCCAGTAACTGGGTACTTGACACTCCTGAACTTTGGTGAAATGCACTGGTATCCTTCATGGCTTTGTCTGCGCCACCAGCCTTGATGTTGGCTAGTAGCAAGTTTGCTGGACATCATTCAATGATGACAAAGAACAAGCGTGACCTTGCAGTGGCAGTGAAATAGCTCTGGAGATTGTTGCTGTACAATACCCTTTAAAGCACAGAAACCCATCTACTGTCATCAAGGATGCACACATAGCTCAAAGATCTGTCCTGCCCAGCTAAGGATGTGATCCTTAGTTACAGTTTCTAAGTTTGTGGCTTTTTTATAAAAGGTATATGAAAACACTCTTTAAGATGTTTGTTATAAAACTCATAAAAACATTCCTAAATTAGTTGTGTAATCTATCCCAAATAATCCTATACTGCAATAATGTAGCATTTGTTTGGAGTGAACCGTACAATTTACTTTCACAAACTCACACTAAGAAACTCTTTTTACTATATTAAGATGTTCCTCTCTTATCGTATACAACTACCGAATGGAGAAAGGGAGCTAATGTAGCTGTCAACCGCCAGCAATCTCTGTGCATCCCAGGATGAATGAATCCCCTGGGAGTAATTCTGCTGAAGTCACTAACAGATAAATTTGGGCTCTTAGTTCAACTGTAGTTCTCTGGGGCAGAGAACCCCTGGGCTTTTTATTTTATTCTCTCATATGTAATAACAATTGCAAAGGGACCCTGATCTCTGATGTTCTTGTATCTGGATTCTAACACCCGCATGATCCATATACAATAATAATACATACATACAGTTACTTAAAAATGTTTGAATTTTAGTGGAAAAACATGTAGCATCTTTGTTACATATACATCACGCATATTCACCTGCACTCTATATCAGGGTGGGTGGTGTTTTATCCTTTTAAAGCCACATATCAAAGAATTTCTTCCTTTTCCTATGTATTCTTTTAAATTTACTATTTATGTTTTTTAAACAAAACAAGGAAAGGAGAAACAATGAGAGGTGGCTCTACTTTGCTTTGGGATGGCGTGTTTCAGCTTATGGTGCTTTACTGTATCTCTCAAACCACACTAGTACTAGATATCTCCCTGTGGAAAGTAGCAATTACCTTCAATCTCTCTGATCTGAAGTAATCCCTGCTACACGCGCAGCTCATTGTGAGTGATGAGGGCCTACTGTTTGCTGAGTCTAAAACCAAATGATCTTTCACAAGCAAAATTTAAACTTGAAATAGGATTCTCTGGCTCTTGATTCCTACTCTATTTTTTCCGTGTACTTTATATATTCCCAAATAAGGTTCAGGCTGGCTACAGATGGTGCTGGTGCGTAATGAGACGGGCTCAGAAGCCGCTCCAGTTCCCAGGGGAGAGTTCTGTAATGGAACTAACTATGTATTGTCCACCTTATATACTAGATTTGATTTTGGACTATTTGCCCAACTGTGTTTGTTTATTGCTTAGCACTGGAGGGCTTCCATTAACTGTGGGTTGATTGAACATAGACTATGAAGTTAGGAGGAATGGAGCATTTTTTTCTTCTGAATGCTGATGTAATCCCTTTTCTTTAGCTGTCAGTTTAGCCCCTTCACCAGTAGAAACTGTTAGAAATAGTCTGGTGTCTGCACGATGCTGTGAGAAACGGGGTTTTTTGACCCTTTGAACAAGCTCTGTCTGACTTACTGAAAATAAATGCTTCCAAAGTTTGTAAGAACACAAAAACTTCACCTGGTAAAACACTGTCACTCACAGATGAGAATGGAAATTGCCATCTTTCATACAGGGAGAGATTAATACTGAAGATCCCAGACAGTTTGTTCACATAGCATAGCAACATATTTTCGGAAATCTGAAACAAAAACTTCAATTTAGCAAATCAATTACCAATATCCAGTTGCAAATTAAAGCTTTGAGGTTTTTTAACTAATGAAAGCATTCATCAGTTTAGTGAAGCAACTCATCAAGAAACTAAATTAAGAATAAATAAATTGCTGTCATAATAACAATAATAATGATGAAATTATCTGTAATTACATTTAAACACACAGGTCCAGGAGAAGCTTCTAGTTTCTTGTCCAGTTTGAGACCGCTGAATATAGCCATCATGGCTATAGCTTTTAATATATAGCACATACATATCTCTTCCTAAGAAGCAGCATGAGGACTGAAAGTAGGTAAACTGTGCTGTTTCACCCCTATAGTACACAAATTCAGTTCAGCTACAAAATTACAAAATTTAAAAAAAAATTACAATATCATTCTGGCTGTCTCTGGGGAAGAAAATGAAAAATCAGAATCCTATCAGGCTGCTTCCAAATAGAGGGAAGAAAAAAATTATTTTAATATGCAAATATTCACCTGTTTAGCATACTGGCGAAAAGATCATTTTTAAGATGTCAAACATGGCAGTAACTATTGATCTCACTCTTATTAGCTTTTATTGTATGGGTGCTATTTAACCTCCTAAGCTATTGGTTTAATGTTAAAATAAGATGATAAGAATTTAAGATTCAAGGAGACGATAAATTGAGAAATTACTTATATGTATCTATCGACTATATACAACATGTAGATGTGCTTTTATAGAAATAAATTTGAATATAGATATATATACGCTCATGTATGCCTTAGATACTACACTTCTTAGTATTTACAGTAGCATAAAGTGCATGAAACTAGATTCGGGGACCACACTGAGGAGTGGGGTATAATGATATTTTTCTAGTTTTTACCCACATCAAACCTACTCAGAGTATATTGGGGAGATGTATGAAATATGATCACAGATGCTGTCTGCATATTTTGAGGCCCCTCTCAGGGAGTTCACTGTGACCCACTGGGCTTTTGAACTTAGTTTCCCGGTGAGAGAAAGTCAGATGGTTTCTGCTCACCCTACTGAGCTTAGCTCCTCCTTCACAGTGTAGAAATGGCATTTGTGGTGCTAGAGTGAGCTGTCAATCACACCAGAAGATGTGCAGTTTTCAGAGGGCAATACCTTCTCTGTGATTTTAGACAAGCTACATTAGGGAGATTATCGTTATTCAGTGTGCCCAGCCTTGACACGAGGATGACTACACGTGGGAACAGGCTGGGGGCACAGAAGTATATGTAGAAGTATAGATCTGGCTCGTCCTGCAGAATTAAAACTGTTTTACAGCTGACGACACAACCGATAGTACAGGCATAAATACACATCAATGGAGCTTCTCCATCAGCTTAGCTCTCCCAAGGACATAAGCCAAGAAAAATGTTCTTCTGGCCCCTTCTCTGCAGGTAGGCTGACATGGTGAAGTCATCCAACCTCTGTGAAGTTTAGCGTGCTGTTGGGAACAGCGTCCATGCCATGGCAAGGAAGCAGAAGACAGGGAATAAAGTCCCACAGCACCACCGTTCACATCTGCTTTTATGAGGGTGTTTCAAGTAAGAAAAAAGAAAGATTGCAAGCAAAGCAGAAGGCAGCCACCAACAAAGATTAAGTCTTTGATTAAAAATAAGTTTTGTGATGAAAGTTCATAATCCTTTAATGAATTGAAGAGGCCACTTGTTTTCAAACATTTTTTTGTTTTTCCGTTCCCTCTGAAATAGTTATCTATTCTTTTATGTTTTACACGACTGCACAGCACAGTGTATGGTCACTGAGAACTCTAATTTCTTTTTGTTTCCAGCAATAATAGCTTTGGAGAATTCAATCACAACTGGAAATTCAGAAAGCTAGTCCCAGGCTATTAAAAGAGGGAGTTAGACTTAAAAGCATTTGCCATAAAGGCAAAGTCATACGTTCCCTTTCTATATGACCCAGTAAGACAACAGTGCACAAATACCAACATTGCTGAATACTCATTCGCTTAGTGAATGATTAACTATCAGGTAAGCGCCTCACTTTTTGAAGTTTTTTAATGTGATATCTTCAGACTTTTCATGTCCTTAACAAATATTAAAGCACTTGTTAGACTTAATTTCATTTTGCAGAGAGGGTAACTGAGGCCTACAGGAGCAGGTTCACAAGGAGAAGCTTACATGCCTCCTTAGCTGCCTTTGTCAGACACCAACTGCATCTCTGTCGTTCACAGAACCCAAGAGCTCCCAGCATGTATGACTATTACCTAAACATGATTAAGCTACTCAACATCTGGTTCACACCCAAGGTAACAAAAGTCACAAAACAGGTGTTCATCTATATACCTTGCTTTAGGGTATAACAAGTGTTGACTAGAAAAGCTTAAACTCGGGTCCCTTTCCAACTGGCTGCCATCACAAAGAGTATGAAGTCAGCCGCATTTTCTCTCTCAAACAGTCTGTCTTAATCAGGGCTATTTCACACAAAGGAGACCAGCAGGAAGGACTGGGAGCAACCCTGGAGCCATTTGGTAGCTTTTGTTTGCAGTGGGCAGAGTGGCTTTGAAAGGATCACTGAGCCTTCTCACCCAGGACCAAGGGCCCCTTTCCAGTCACATTTGTAAATCTTTGGTATTTCCTACCTCTCAGCTTTGAAAACTGTTCTCACGACGCTGAAGTCCTCCATTTGGCACCCATTGCCCCATCTGTAGCAGGATCCTCGGGATCAACACTGGGCCCAAGGAGGCTTCGACCACTGTATGAGACTCTCTCCCAGCTTACCCTTAGGGGGAAAGCACCAGGTAATGGAAAATATCTTATTTGAAAGTACTTTGCCAGTCATTACTGGTATTTGCCAGCGGTATTTCAAGCCCACAGACCGGAACAAAGAAATGGCATTTTGACCTCCCAATTCTGAAATCATAAGAACATAATGAGTAAAATTAGGAGTTTGGCTACGTTTTCTGAATGACTTTTACTAGCGGATTTTTAGCAACACGTCCATTTAAATGTTCCTTCACTGGAGTTTTCAGAATAACCAGCAGTCACAGCCAGATTGCTCTTGCATGAACTGAATGAAGAATTTCCATTTTAAGGTCTTTTCTGCTTACTTTTAGGTTTTGTTGATGTGACTTTGTGTCTCTCTGTGTTTGAGGCTACTTTGGGGACCTCATGCAGTAAGTTACAATGATGGAGCATGACAGTCAGAATAGCACACACTATTAGCTAGAGCTCAACTCTATTACAGTACTATGTTTGGTGACACAGAATCAAGAGACTCAAGGATACAAGGTCAAAGGTAGCAAAACATTACATTAATCTGTTCTGTTTGCAGGCACAAGTACGTCAATCTCCAAGTATAATATAGTGTTGACTCTTTAATTATAAGAAGCAAAGTGCTAAGTGCTTTATTTAATTTAAAAAAACACCCTTTTCTCTAGAAAAAATCATAATTAGAAAACATCACAATATTTAGCTTGGCATATGTAAACAGGAGTTATTTCCCCTTATTTTATTAACTCATTGTTTACTATTGGCTTTGGGGAAGAGTAGTTAATCTACTCATAATAAATAAAATTTACGTGAAGGCGCAACAACATAAAGAAACCAAAAAGGAGCATTTAGTTTGTAAGTTTGGTGAATATGAATTATTTAAAATAAAGGCGGATGTATGTTTCTTGGAAAAGGAATCTACATTTGGAACTATGTACTGAAGTATCACAAACAGAGTTTGTATTTACTTAATTTATGCATACATAACCATAAACTAAAGAAAAATTATTATAGCTTTATTATAGGAATAATTCTTGCTTTGAAGATTAATAAATTTTGTAAAGGTAAAAGATAAGTATTAATTGGAACACAGTGGCATGTATTTATAAGTGAAGTGGGATAATGTAATGAACCAGTTATATATAAAAAATAAAGGCTCTAGATATATTTTTGGTTACTCCAGGACATTTCTGCAGTAGGCAGACTGAGTTGAAATGAGTTATGTTGATAGAGTAGTATAAATAATCCCATATGAGCCATAGGTCTGCTACTTCACACGGGTGTTTAAAATGGCCCCAAGAGAGTTTGAGGCTGAAAATAGCAATGATTTTATGCTTTTTACTCTTATTTGGGCTATTAACTTCCCATTAGTTTCTTATATCTGCAAACAGAGCAAACACACCAGATGTACATTAATTTTTCTATTTTAGTAAGACATACTGATACCAATAAAGACTAAAAAATGTTTTCTTTATAGCTATATGCTTTTGGTATATACACTTCTAATTGAAACTTTCAGATTTATTTTTTTTAACACGTTTTGCCGTCATTGACACAAGACTGCATTCCATTAAAATCAACAAAAGTGCTCCATCCACCTCGTGAGTGGGTGATCCACGCCTGTGAGTCCCAGATTGGTGCCTGTCCCCACTCTGGCAGCACCAGCAGAGCAAGGGCTGCCCCCCCTCCAGTCACCAGAGTGGGGTCAGAGAGGAGGCATCCGCTGCCCCGCCGTGAGCAGCTGCCCAGACCCTCACACCCCTAACACCACCCTCGCTCCGACACATCCGACCCCATACGGTCCATGTCACATCCCCCGGTAAGTGCTGGACAAAATGAGTTTGACAGTTCTGGGACTCAGTCAGCACCTCCTCTCTGAAAGACCCAGGGGGCGGCTAATGGGCCGTCTGTGGTCTGGCACCTCTTTCACACAGGCCAAGGAAGCCATGCCAGGAGGGGATGGGCCTTGCACACTCACAG